>NC_090270.1:242396645-242698431 GCF_040414725.1 Anabrus simplex | reverse complement strand
ATCCACTAGGCCAGGCTTTTTACTGCAACTAATCACAAACCTATTTCGTACCAATTTAGTGATACTACTCGCAAGTACATGCAACCCGTGGTGTTTCCCGCATGATGGTACGAATCAAGAGTAGTTTCATGGTTCTAATTCAATCATCCCTTGATCGCCTCTTGTAGTCACCTCTTACGACAGGCAGGAGATACCGCGGTTGTATTCTACATGTGCGTCCCCAACCCGCAGGGGGTTTGAAGAGATTTATCTCCCGTATCGAGTTATCAGGTGTGCCTCTACTAATGGGCTTCTGAAAAATAGATCTGGAGGTCACGACCCCACATCTGGAAACGGAAGGTTGAGAGGGAATAGTCCCCACCGTCGACTGTCATGAGAATGGATTTCCGTGGTGAATGCTGTGACAGTTCAGAGAAAGATTCTTCAGGGCTGCCGCCAGTGGGGCTTGGAACGAACTATCTCAGTATTAAACCTAATAGCTACGTGAGCCGAACCGCGCAGCCACTTACTCGATAATTGCAGGATAAAAAAAAAAAAAAACCTCTATTTACATGTCATCTGACATCCGACAGTACTACAAAGAAATACTTTCTTGTTGGAATACGGAAGAACTTAAATTATTGGACCGTGCGAGTTGGCCGTGCGGTTAGGGACGCACGGCTGTGAGCTTGCATCTGGGGGATAGTGGGTTCGAATCCCACTCTCGGCAGCACTCAAAATGGTTTTCCGTGGTTTCCCGTTTTCACACCAGGCAAAAGCTGGGGATGTACCTTAATTAAGGTCACGCCTGCTTCCTCCCAACTCCTAGGCCTTTCCAATTCCATCGTCGCCAAAAGACCTATATGTGTGTGTGCGACGTAAAGCCACTAGCAAAAAAGAAAAAAATCTTGGAGCGCTAACCTCATCAAGCAGACTTACAGTAACCACCCGGTTAAGAGAGTGATAACAGTATTGTTAAAATCCCGTTACATATCAGGTTCTAGCAGTGAAACCTCTGTATGACAAAACATAGCGAACATAATTTGCTTAATAGCAATATACAAAGTGAACCAGCTGGCCTTAACATGTCACCTTCTGTTCATTAATTAAAGTATTTATTTATTTATTTATTTATATATTGTAATTCAGACAGGTATAAACCTAGTGATATGAAACACATATACAAAAACGTTAAATGAAAAGTAAGATCAGCTTAATATTGTTCTTGCCCCATTGAAATTCCTTATAAAAATTAGGAAAATATTGAAGTCATATATGAACCAAGAACACACTTTTGTTCAGTAGCATAATGTAGCCATTCGAAATCAATATTACAATTATTCAGTTACATATGCACATAATTTAATAAGATATTTACTAACAATTTTAAACGTTTACTATTACTATAATTATAAATGATGATGGTAGTGATGTCATCGAAGATTATAATGATGTAGATGTTATCGATAGACACAACGAAATGAACAGAAACTACGATCTTAAAAACTGTCTACAGAGTGGGATTTTAACTTTCAGTAATAAACAATTATTTGTTTGCATTGTTTCATGGTATGTAGCTGAAAATATATATTTAGACTGTACTCATTGACCAGTTTATTAAATATTTTTATTGGCTTCACTAGTGAATTACAGTGTTGCTAGATTCTTGATACTGAGCAGTAGAATGTAATATATTTTGTGTGAGCAAACGAATTAAGGACAGACAAATTAAAGAGAGACAGCAAGCTGGGACTGCCAATAATATTGTTAAATATCGTTTTGATTAGGACTTATAGCCAAGACATATCAGTAAGTCATAAAAATCAAAGTTAAGGTAATTATTAGTTATTTAGTAAGTAAGGTATCTAGGAAATTTCTTTTGCACCATTGCAACTTTGTTTTCATACTGTTCTTAGCTGGTATTCCAAATGAGAGACACACATATATAAGCTACCTGAAACCACCATTCCCTGTGGGTACGGAAACAGTACAAAATTAATGCTAAAGGAAATCTCAGTCAAGAGCGTCCGGCTCCATGGCTAAATGGTTAGCGTGCTGGCCTTTGGTCACAGGGGTCCCGGGTTGGATTCCCCGCAGGGTCGGGAGTTTTAACCAAATTTCGCTGGCATGGGGGCTGGGTGTATGTGTCGTCTTCATCATCATCATTTCATCCTCATCACGACGCGCAGTTCACCTACGGGAGTCAAATAAAAAAACATGCACCTGGCGAGCCGAAAATGTCTTCGGACACTCCCGGCACTAAAAGCCACTTCATTTCATTCAAGAGCGTAGCGATGTCTTTAAATTATGATTATTACACTTCAGAGCAAACGACACACCTGACATAACCATGGCGTTGATAAGAAAAGTAGAATGTGTTTATTCACACAAACGCTATCTTCGATATACTCATGGGCCAAGCACAGTCAGATTAGGTCGGCCTGTGTGGAAATTTTGTGCATTTTAAAGGAAACTTTAGCGACGTACCAAATTTTTGCCGGTGGAATGTGGCAAGAACATACTTGTGTTTGAAAGCTGAAGCTCCATGCAATGTGGACCTTGAACCGCTGAGCCTGCTACGATCTACCTCAGTGTTGGGAAGGTAGGAGCGGAGTGGAACAGTTGATTTTTCTAAACCTCCGGAGGTCTCCGATAGTGCTCCGATTGAATTTAGAGGCGCGTACTTCAAATGATAACATCTGCAAACGGTGCGTTAAATACCGTAGGCTACTTTAAACGCTACCCTTTGTCGCACTAATTCTCCTTCAAAAGTATGTTTAACAAAGAAATGAACAGTTAAAGAAATGATGAATGTAGAACTGATTGTATGTTCAGTCTTCAGCCCTAAGGCTGGTTGGATCCTCAACAGCTCTGCCATCAGCTGTCATAGATGGCCTAGGCATCACTGAAGAGACGTACTAGGGAAAAGAGGAGTGAGGTAGTTTCCCGTTGCTTTCCTCACCGAGCCAGACGTTGCTATTACATATCAGTCTGCCAAGCCCACTGAAATGCATGCACCAACCGACCCTATGAGCAATGTTTTCACACCAATCATAGCAGGGACTGGCTGCATAAGGGATGGCATTACTAGTATCGCTTATACCTCAGTCACTTTCATATTGTCAAAGCCAAGGAGACAGATCTATGAAAGTAACAAAATCGCTCTAGCCTATACCAGAAGACATAGTGCACTGTAAACACTAGGTCCTGCCAGCAAAGGCATGTAGAACTGATTAAAATAAAACAGTTTAAAATGGGATGACTGGTACATAAATTTGTGTTGATGGGACTTCATTACCCAAAATAATTACTTATGCCAATACTCTGTTTTTTATTGGAAGTATTTCACAGCTTCGGAACTTTGAAATAAAATTGTATGGTCCTCTGATATTAATGTTATGCTAACCCTACGTTAAGTTCTCAAAATTAGCTTTCAATAGCTCTAGGCCAAAATATCAGTCTTGTAACAGCCACTAAAATGCATGACTGTGATGCACTTTAAAAAAAAAAAAACAGTCAGATGTAAGGCTTTTCAGGCGTTTTCTCTATTAACCAGCGTTTCGTCTTAGGACTGACACTAGACCCGTCAGAAGGGGATGTGTCAGACCCTACCCACTGACGCTGGGGTGTATGCAGGTGAACTTATCAGAAGCCTAGGGTCTGACACATCCCACTCTGACGAGTCTAGTGTCAGACCTAAGACGAAACGCTGGTTAATAGAGCAAACGCCTGAATAGCCTTACATCTGACTGTTTTGTGACATGCTCTATTGGTGGAAAAATATTTAATTCCCTCCTTGGGAACTTAGAATTTCCATTGTGATGCACTTTTCATAACTCTAATGATTCGGGCGGGATATTTTATGCCAATAGTCATGTGCATTTTGTTAAATGAACATTTCAATATATTGTGAGAAAAAATTCACGGAACAATAGAAAAAAAACGTATTACAACCTATGAATTTCATATATGTTCCGTAATGACATTAAGAACATGCTTAATTTAATTCTTATAAATAATTTGAAATAATGTTTCCACTTATTCAATACTTGAAATCGAACTTAAACAATTAAAAGATTATACCTAAAACTAGAACATGTTTCGGCCTTCTTGAGGCCATCCTCAGCTAGTTTTTTATAGAAACACTGAAACACATTTGTACATATTCAAATAATTAGGCTCATTATTCTATAGAAATTGTGCAATTGTATTACCGCAATCACCTCATTGAAATAACCGGAAAAACAACATATTGAACGAAATTCTCAACACGATCTATACAAGCTACTTCAGTCCCCACTACCACCACCTCCACTTCCCCTCCGTTGCCGCTTCCCCCTGTCAGCAGCAAATTAAGGGAAATACAAGATCGCATTCGGTCAGAGTCAGACAATCACTTCACTTGACAATGTCAACATCGGGGGCTGTTTGAAGGAACGCGAGTCCTTGTTCTTATTCATTCGCCCGATTCAATTTACTTACTTCGTTCTCCCATCTTCCGCTTTCTGTTTCATCTTTTTTTTTTTTAACAACCGTTTTCCACAGACAGGAGGCAATTCATTCAGTTCCTACATTTCAGACATCAGGTTCATCCCCCTAGAATTTGTTTTGTTAGGCTGTATGTGCTCTTCCCTTCAACAGAACTTTTGGCGAAGTTCATTCATCCAACAAATTTTCTAAACAAGTAAACGATATGCCCACTTAATTTAATTTATATTATAAGGTTTTAATATGTATACCTTAGGAAGCCTAAAACGTGTGCATCATATATGTTAATCAATGGGATTTTTGAAGTTTTAATCATCCAAGAACTTTCTACGTAAGCAAGCAAGTAACAACCCCACGTGTTTTACACAATGAGGCTAGTTTTCTTAATATATACATATGTTTCAATGTGTATATCATGTTTGTAACGCGCCACTCCAATGTAAGTAAAGTATTTAATGGAAACTAGCTGACCCCCCTGTGGGTGGGGGGGGGGTAGAATAACACACACGGTATCCTCGGCCTGTCGTAAGAGGCGACTAAAAGAGGCCGCAGGGGCTCTGATCTTTGGAGCGTGGGTTGGCTTACGGGGCCCTTAGCTGAGTCCTGGCATTGCTTCCACCTACTTGTGCCAGTCTTCTCACTTTCATCTATCCTATCCGACCTCCCTTGGTCAACTCTTGCTCTTTTCAGACCCCGACGGTATCACGTATGGATACCTAGGGAGTCTTTCATTTTCATGCCCTTCGTGGCCCTTGTCTTCCTTTGGCCGGTACCTTCATTTTTCGAAGTGTCGGACCCCTTCCATTTTTCTCTCTCTGATTAGTGTTATATAGAGGATGGTTGCCTAATTGTACTTCCTCTTAAAACAATAATCACCACCACCACCACCACCGAATCTAGCTGAGGACGGCCACAAGAAGGCTGAAATATGTTCTAGATTTTGGTATGACATTTTAATTGTTAAATATCGAATTTTAAATATCGAATAGGTGGAATATAGTACATTAACTTTTAGAATTAATTTTTGCATAATGAATTCGTAAACATAATATCCCATTTTGTGATTTAAACTCAATGAATCATGATATATGAAGTATAAGATAAAGTACATTTTACAAGATAGATTAAACGTGCTTTTCGGATTTTCGGTTACACGTCTGTCTCTATAAATTAAAATATCTGACAGTGTTCTGTGGATTCAGACTCATTACACGATGATTGAGATCTACACCACTTGATTAAGTTTATTGTCTAGCAGGTATCCCACCACCAGATATTCGCCGTGAGTGTGCATCCAGACTGGAGGAATCTAAAGCACTGAACCTGACGACCCATACTTTATATGGATACCATCCAGCAACCCAACGGCTCAAATCAAGGAAAAGCTTTCTCCATACAACTGAAAGCCTCACTGAATCACCATCGAATTTCAGAGTGAATTCATGGCGTTCCAGATCCAGTCACCTTGCAGGATGGATGACACCTCCCGAAAGACTTCCTCCAGGCCACGAGGAAAGCTGGTCGACATGGAAGGCGCTCAACAGGTTGCGTTCAGGAGTTGGAAGAACAAAGACCAACATGAGACAGTGGGTTTTTTGTTTGTGACTCCACTCTATGTGAGTGTGGTGGAGAACGGACAATGAGCCATCTTCTTGTTTGTAACTTGTGTCCAACTACTTGCTCTCTCCAGAATGTGATCGACGCTACCAAGGAAGCATATATATTAGCCTCTTATTCGTCACACCAGATTAAATTAATTTTGTATTTATGTACAGCTTAAATCACATCGTTACCTGCCATCATAAGAAATGATTAACGATTATAATAGCAGATTTGTTGTTATCCTGTATAATTGTAAGTATCATGTATGTTTCTGGCACGATTAAAAATATAAGCACATTATTGTGTACAACCAGGATTCCCTTCTCTCAAAACTGCCAAAAGTTTTCGGAAGTCCAAGAATGTTGTCAGCATGTCGTGCAATATTTCAATAGAATAGACGTAGGTAATAACGAAATAAGGAAATGCAAAACAGAAAAATATAATGAACTCCATGAAAAGATAAGCTAGATCAGTTATAATTTGCAAATAAACTGCACAATCTTCTTACGTAATCCCTAAAGGACCGTGCCGATATTGATTTTCCCACCTAAACAAGGTGACGTTCTGTATTCCACATGAACTGATCCACTACTTGTGAACCTCCACCTCCGACTGAGCATGAAAAACCGGTTTAACATCGGGTATAGTAGCGGACAAAACATGACGACCTCAGTTCCTGGAAGCGACCTGAAAGCCAGTAGTCAATGACACCCTGCACCCTGCTGAGTTAACGAGTTGTAAGTGACCTTGTTTGTTTTGCAGAGGCTGTCAAACTACTTTCTTCCTCACTCACTGTAGTATTTACCCTTTCTTCGTGTAGAGTGCAGTAGCCGATTTGGCAACTCTGGCTGCAGTAGAGGTATTAAATCCTATAAGTCGCTAATAGACGCCGAGCTCCCGCTGGAAAGTAGTGGTGTGAGGCGAGGTCGTTATGATTTGTCCCCAACTATAGTACTGATGTTATGAGAAATCTCTACTCTGATCAGGAAGCTACGGTGAGAACCCTATATGGAACAACTGAATGGGTCAAGATTGAGAAAGGTGTACGTCAAGGCTGCATATTGTCACCTTACTTATTCAACTTATATGCAGAGTATGTGATGAGGAATGCCAAATTAGATGAAACAGAAACTGGAGCTAAAATTGGTGGGATACATATAAATAACCTTAGATATGCTGATGACACCACCCTGTTGGCAGAAAGTGAAGAACAACTTAAGTATCTACTAATGAAGGTGAAAGAAGAAAGTGCAAAAGCTGGACTAAGGTTGAATGTCAAGAAAACAAAGATCATGGCAACTAAACCTATCACCTCCTGGCATATAAATGGTAAAACAATGGAGGTTGTTCCTAGTTTCATCTACTTGGGCTCCAAAATAACTGCTGATGGCGATTGCAGCCATGAAATTAAGAGACGCTTGCTCCTTGGGAGGAAGGCAATGGCCAACCTTGATAACGTTTTCAAGAGTAGAGACGTAACTTTAAGAACAAAGATTCGTATAGTGAAGGCTATGGTCTTCCCAGTAGCAATGTACGGAAGCGAAACCTGGACAGTAAGAAAGGCTGAGCGCCGAAGAATAGATGCATTTGAACTATGGTGTTGGAGAAAACTCCTTAGAGTTCCGTGGACTGCGAAGAGATCTAATAAGTCCATATTACAGGAAATCAACCCAGGCTGTTCACTGGAAGGTCAAATACTCAGGCAAAAACTAAAGTACTTCGGTCATATCATGAGAAAACATGATTCACTGGAAAAGACCTTAATGCTGGGGAAGACTGATGGTAACAGGAGAAGAGGGCGACAACGGATGAGGTGGATTGATGACATCAAGGAAGCCACGGCTCTCAATTTAGAAAGACTTCGGAAAATTGTATACGACAGGAAGAAATGGCGCACTTTGGTCTATGGGGTCACGGAGAGTCGAAAGCGACTAAACGACTAACAACAACAACAACAATAGTACTGATGAGGCGTTTCAGTCCCTCTACCGGTATACTCACATATGCAACCATTTACAGTCTGTCTCACCATGTTTAAGAGTCGGAGTACACAACATTTTCGAGATTGATTTTTTTTTTTTTTTTTTTGCTAAGGGCTTTACGTCGCACCGACACAGATAGGTTTTATGGCGACGATGGGATAGGAAAGGCCTAGGAGTTGGAAGGAAGCGGCCGTGGCCTTAATTAACGTACAGCCCCAGCATTTGCCTGGTGTGAAAATGGGAAACCACGGAAAACCATCTTCAGGGCTGCTGATAGTGGGATTCGAACCTACTATCTCCCGGATGCAAGCTCACAGCCGCGCGCCTCTACGCGCTCGGCCAACTCGCCCGGTGATTTGGTTTTTAGCAACGCACTCCCTATATTAACAAATGCACAAAAATAAACGTTGCTCAACTTTCATTGTTTAGAAGAAATGTAACAAGCCTAACATATTGCTTATTATTAGCAACATAATTTGAGTATTCCTTATTCTTCCCACTTGTACAAACAAATATATTACGTCTCCCAGACATAGGTAGGCAAGTCACTTGAGAGAAGAGTTTACGGGAAACGACGATCCGCTTCGCAAGCACGTTTCTTGAGCCCAGTAGCTTTGTGACTGCTGATCCAAAGAACGTGGCTTGTTCTAAGTTTATGGTGAATAAAAAGGATACACAACGTTTATCAAGTATACTGGTTAATTAGTTGGAAGTGCAAACGTCCATCCAGTATATGTGTGTGCGATAACGTGCCGTAATTTTAAACCATGTGTGAACCAGGCCAGTCTGTGATTGAACATAAAAAAGGGAAGCCACTAATGACTGGCGAGAAGATGAGTATGTTAAATGTGTTTTCCAAATTTCGTGAATAAAATCATGGAAGTACTCTGGATGAAGTAACACGTGCAGTGGCAGATGTAACTGGTATTTCCAAGGCAAGCTTTTACCGTGCTAGGAAGGAACTTAAGGTCGATAGGAAACTGGTTACTCCTAAGAAAACTGGTAAAGCAACAAAGCTAACTGAAAAATACGACAGTATTACGAAATACGTTATCAGTAAAAAAATTCACGATTTCCTTTTTTTTTTTTTTTTTGCTAGTTGTTTTACGTCACACCGACAAAGATAGGTCTTACGGCGACGATGGGACAGGAAAGGGCTAGGAGTGGGAAGGAAGTGGCCGTAGCCTTAATTAAGGTACAGCCTCAGCATTTGCCTGGTGTGAAAATGGGAAACCACGGAAAACCATTTTCAGGGCTGCCGACAGTGGTGTTTGAACCTACTATCTCCCGAATACTGGATACTGGCCGCACTTAAGCGACTGTAGCTATCGAGCTCGGTCGATTTCCTTTCAAGAATTGAAATACCAACCCTGAATAAAATATTAGCTACAGTTAATAGCGACTATTTATTATCTAACATTTCTCGTGTAACTCTTCACAGACTTTTAAACATTATAAACATCACTTATGTATATCGAAATCGCCAGTGTGCGCTTATTGAAAAGAATGGAACAGTGTTGTGGAGAAGAAATTATTTACGTAAGATTAGGGAATTTCGTGAACAGGGTAGACCAATATATTTCCTTGGTGAAATGTAGGTAAATACAGAGCACTTTCTTGCAAAAATTCGGAAAAATGAAAGTATAAAATCTAGCAAATATATATATTTAGGGAATCATCCAGTGGGTTGAAATCTCCCTCCGGCAAGAGTAAACTGCTAATTCTTCTGCACATAGGAAATTAAAGCGGTTTTGAAAAAGGGGATTGTTATTGTTCGAATCGAAGTCAAAAAAAGATTATTATGAGGAAATGGATGGAAACGTATTTGAGAAATGGTTTGTTGAAATTCTTCTCCGCCTAGAAAGCAATGCTTTTATTGCTTTGACAGTGCTCCCTATCACTGTTAAAGTCGAGAGAATTTCCAACAATTCTTCGAGAAAGATGAACATACAGAACTGGCTAGACACGAAAGGAATTTCTTATATTCCGCAGTGCATTAAAATTTAAATACTAGCATTAAACCCAATATAGCTTCCATGGAGCCAGGTGGCTCGAAATAATGTCAATTTTACCATTACTTGATACTGCCACTGCTAATCGCTGGAAAACCTTTATTCAACACGTTATCGATGAGGAGGAAGCTAATACGAGTATGTGGAAGCTGGATGGTATTTCGGAGGAAGTCCTTGAACGGTTTGTTATCAACTTGGATGATGACACGGATACCGATGACAACACCGACATGGAAGGAATACAACAACTGCAAGATAGCGAGCAAACGATGAGTGTTATTGATGCCCATTAATGCGTGATCAGTTTTCTTTTGTGGATTTGTTGATGTATGTTTTAAGTTTCTGTTTAAACAGGCAGCTGTTATTTGAATGAGTTTTTATATCTAATAGGGGCGCATTTTGGCTGGCGTGATATTTATATATGACTAAACGTTAGGTTTTCCTTACCTTCAGTGCCTACTACAAACCTCACAGTGGAAAATCGAATTGTTCTAACTCCTCTGTGATTGAAGTAAACTTAATGAGTAATGTTGCTCAGGCGAAAGAGTCTGATGAACGAAGGAGATATTTTTTTGAACACGTAGTATTCCAGAATACACGAGCTTGCGGTTGTTTTCTTCGACTCTCGAACATGGCGAGATAGACTTTAGTATCACAGCACTTGGCTGACTACACTACGATACATAACACTCTATGGTACAGAGAAGAGGTCTATGGGGCTTGTATTAACGTTACCTATCCCGCAATTATCCTCCATTTCACCGTTTCATAATTGCATCATGCCACTGTATTGTGCATTAGAGCGTTGTTGACTTATTTTATTATACCTCAGTGGTGTATGCTGGAATCAAGACGTGGGCTATCACTAGACTTAGGTTACCCCTTTTCGATAGTTGGTTTAGTGAACGTTAAGGCTTAAACGCTTTGAGCTGCAGCCAATTGCCAACGGAGTAGCCTGCTGTGTTGTCAAGGCTACTTCACAAGCTACTACCCTGGCTTCTGCCACTACCAATACCCAACACCTGCCAGTGGAGACGGTAGCCTAGGGTTTAGCAATTTCAAATCCAAATCGATAGAATGCTTGCTTTGGGTCCGATGGCCCCGGTTCAATTTTCAGAATCAATCCCCTCATACTCAATTTTTCTGGCTTGGGGACTCTGTGTATATGACGTCTTCACCATTCATTTCATCCACATTAGGTACCACTAATAATAATAATAATAATAATAATAATAATAATATAATTATTATTATTATTATTATTTTGAATTTTACAAGATTACCAGTGGTCACACAAATCGTTCGCTGGTTTATTAGCTTCCTCGAGAGATCAGTGGTGGTATCCTACCAATGATCATGGTTTCTATTCCAACCAACAAAACAGAACACTAAACCTAAAAAATAGCATTTTAGTTAAACAGAATAACCTATAAAAAGAAAAGTATATTACTCCTGTAACAGCAGCCCTGCAGTGTCTTCCTGCAAGGATGTAGAACTAAGCGGAATTGAAATACCAGCACTCAGTTATCCATATAATTAAGTCAGAAGTATGAGGTGAAGAAGTATATACGTTGACTAACGCATGGTAGTTCGTTAGCAGTGGCGATCTGGCCGAGCGAAGCCTAGCACTCCTATCCCCCGCTCCTCGCACCAAGCAGACATTCAGCAGCATGCCGCGTGAGCTGAGGCGAAGGGAGAGGTACGCAGTGCTTGGATTGGATGAACTGACATACGAGTCCGTGTGGTTCCTTCATTCCTCTCTCTACCGCATATTCCAGGTCGTGCTAGGGTGGGGGGAGTACCTTCCCCTCTATGCATGTTTGGTTCATGTTAAATCTCCCGTCATTCCATCTTCCCTCTCTTATGAATTGTTTCCATGTGTTATGCTTCAGCATGGATCTCACCAATGAGAGAGAGCGTAAGCTGGTACTGGGCAGTTCTGAGGGCTGCACTGATTTTCTAGCCTGAAATGAATATTTCTGGCCACGATATTTTATTATACACTAGTGTACATATCATGTAAGAAAGAACTTTCTTATAGTATGCATCTACATTCTGTTCCTGTGTGGTTACCCCGTTATTAATTCACTATGTATGGTTGTAAAAAATGAGCTGTAACATGGATATATTATGTTTCCAGACACATGTCCAGGTAACATAATTTCATCCCCAATGTGTGAGAAATGTGCTTAACAGTCTGGCTATAGCTTCCTGTTCGAGCCTGTTTATCAGGTTCTGGTATACACCCATTAATTACTTCTTATATCAGGACTACTTTTGTATAAAAGCCCTCTGAAGTGTTTTATTTCAACTGTAGCACATTAATTCAAATTTTCGGACTGTTGTCATCTCTGCCACAAGCCGTAAAACTGTAAATGGTTATAAACAGACAAAGGTAAGCATGATTTGAATCATTTCGTGACTGTAAATATAATTTCGTAAGTCATGGAACCCATTGTTAAATTTTCTACATCAAATTAAGCATTTTAGTACGTACCTATCTGTACCGAAAAATAGCATTTACCTCAAACAAAGGGCGACTAGGGGCAAAACTGTTGGCAGTCACTCAGTAGGCACCACAAGCTTTGGAGGCAACGACTGATTTGAAGTATGCAACGAATTCTTTAGATTGTAGTTCCATATCCAAGAAAACCATGCATTTCAACGAAATATACTCGCACGATGGTTCCTGCACTCAGTTTTGCATAAATACACCATATTAGCGAAATGAGCTACCAGAATCCCTAGAATATATCCAACTTAACGGCGCAAAAATAGACCGGGGTACATTACACTTGCGCCTTGTTCAAGTGCCCTTTTCTTTCTAACCTACTCGTGCCTGTAATTCCCATCTCTATATATGAGTAATTTACTTCAGTCAAGGAATGCTACAAATTTTACTATGTACCGTACGAATTACAAATGCTTGCCGCAATATCTATTCAACTTTCATTATGTTCTTTTCAAACACCTAATTAGATAACCATTTGACCAACCCCTTTGATAGTTATTAACCACATACATTTGAAACAATTCCGCTATAAAAACTATGAGACAAGATATGACCCCGAAAAAGAGAATAAGGAATGCTCCTTCAAGGTGAATCAATTTTAAGGTCACGTTTCCGTGGCTGTTACCGTCACGACCTTCATGATGGGCAAAATGAAGTCCTGAAAATAAATTTGCAGTAAAACGTAAATCACTTTCCCGCTTACTTAATATTCCATTCTCTATAATACCGAAAATAATCTCATTAAACCGCTGTGTCATTACATGCCTCTTGGGCAGGAACATTTGTAATAGAGATTCTATAATTTTGGTTTCAATGGGTTTAATTAGGAGCTCCCCATTTCGCGAGTAGTTATTAGCAACTACTAAGTCCATATAACCCTTTGCATCGGCAAATGCAAAAGTCTTCTGGAATGCTGCAGCATCAAGGCACGTGTGCTCCTCCAGACAGATTTCGAATCTGTTGTATATTGCATTGAACCGCCAGTCGTCTGAATTGAAAAGCTCTCGCGCTGCTAGAGGTCCTCCCAGTTGAAGAGGACTGCTAAGCAGTTCCTCTATAGTAGTTATAGGAGGTTCGTAGCCTGGGTTAACAAGCAAACCTACCAGGGATGACTGATAGGCAGTGCTGATATAATAACAATAGATGATCCAATGAAGGAAAAATATTCGGCAAGCCCATGTCCGTGGATGTTCCCAAATGGATGCGCTAAGAAGAACTGAAAATGTTGCACTCATGCACAATACCACTTTCCTGTAGAGAGCGATCTCTTCTTTTCGCTCGTGAAAATTCACATTAGCCAAACAAACCATGAAAACTGAGGACACTAAAAACGAAACTAACACCCACATCCAAAATGAAGGAGTAAATGCTTTGATAACTGCTTTCCATTGTGCTACCTTTTTCGGAATAGGGACATAAAATGTATAAATCTCTTTAAAATAAACTATCGTTGGGTCTAGATCCCTGTATCTATCTATTCTTGATAATAAGCATCCGATACCCACATCCACCTCACTGTTATTTAACATATCTACAACGCCTTTCCATAGCCCTTTCGGCTGTGGCAAATACTTCACTCTAAAATTTGACCTCTCTGCTATAACTCCGAGAATATATACCTCCAGTCCGTTTTCATAATGAGTGTAGTTTGGAGGGTAGTTATTTAGGGTATCATAGTGAGGTGGGTTTACGTAGGGAGGCCGTACGACGGCCGCAACTGTAAGCATACAACCATGCATATTTTGAGGAATTTTGTGCGGGAACAAATATCTACCAGATTGAAAATAACCTTGTTCTCTTAGCAACCAATGATCCATTTCCGTTACTTGTATTTTCCCACAATCGTTTTCAGTGGTGAATGGAAGCCAGGAATATACGCTTATTGCACATTTACTTCCTGATCCTGCAAAATCGCACGTTGCTCCTGGTAACAGGACAACAACATTGAGTACTTTATTCTGCCACAGTTCTTCTAAGAGGAGTCGGACGAAGTAATCCGCCGTAATAGAGTCACTCGTGCCTTCTGTGGCAACGACAAAACGAGTTTCAGAACTCCACGGGATGTTTTTCACGAGAAGTGACAACTGAGAATGAATATTTCTTAACTGGCACTGAACACTTCCGAAGTTAAGGAGCATAATGACACTATATACACCACCTTCATTTGTTGATTTCTCATTACGTTTTGTGTTTGATTTAGTTGTCATTAGAGACCATTTATCCTTCTCACTTAAATATTTCGTAATGGAATCCGGTAACTCAACAAGGCTATTGGTATCAATTTTTCCATAAACATTAACATATTCTTCCTCTGACCTTTCCTCACACGAATCCGACCATATCAGGATAACACGTCCCCCTTCCGGAAAATAGTCACCGCTGACGTTCATGAGACATGAAAATACTCCTCTATTGATTGTTTGTGATAGCGCAGTAAGAGTCTGAAGTACACACACAGCAGAAATCGTACACATGCTTGAGACGTTCGTTCTCCTTGACGCCATTCTGGATCATCCTAGAAGGGTAAAATTAATTGTTGAATTATGAATTTTCAAAATACAACATCGTTAACACACTAATATCTTTACATAACTATTGGTTTTCAGTTATTAATAACGATAAATGCCTATCTGTTCTAGTGGTTAGTGTGATTAGCTGTCACCCCGGAGGCCCGGGTTTGATTCCCGGCTCCGCCACGAAATTCGAAAAGGGGTACGAGGGGTGGGACGGGGTCTTCTTCGCAGTGGTTTTTCGTGGTTTACTCACTTCTGCTCCAGGCAAATACTATGATGGTATCTAACTTAAAGCCATGGCTTCTTTCTTGTCTATCCCTTCCTATCTTTCCATCGCCCACAAGGTTGCAGTTCAGCATAACAGGTGAGGACGCCTGGGCGATGTACTGGTCCTCCTTTCAAGCTGTATCCCTGACCCAAAGTCTTACGCTCAGGACACTGGCCTTGAGGCGGTAGAGGTGGGATCCATCGCTGAGTCCAAGGATAGAACCAATCTTCGAAGTTAAATGGAATAAGAAAGAAATAATAAATATAAGTGATTCTCTATTATTCTTTAGAATAGCATTATTCCCACTGCAGAACTGCAGATTACGAGGTAACATGTGGTCAGTCCGGTGTATTCTCTCTGCCGATATTCTTGGCTTTCTAGAAATGTGAAACTTCTATTCAATATTTTTTATCCTCAGACCTGAACACTGGCCTCACCCCCATGTGTTTGTCCATCAATGGTACTATTTACAGAGTAAGTCCGAATCTTTGGATGAATGGTTAGCATTCTGAGTGCCCCAGTTCAATTCCCGGCCAGGTCACGGATTTTAACTTTGCCTAGCTAATCGCTCTAATTCGACAGCTGGGTGTATGTATTCAATCTGGTTCGTGAATTTAGGGAAATATTAACGAACCCAGCTTTTCCCATCCTTGGAGATTTGGCTGTTAGGTTTGGACGTCTGAAATCAAGATCTCCTTCCACTCGAACTGGATTTCGTGAGTAGCAGCTGGAGTGGAACACTCAGGTCCGATTGAGTGGCAGGCCTTATTTAGTGTTCAGCATCCACCAGCTGGCTATAATCTCTCAAGAAGAACCTGGGTTTCCCTCAATAGAATTGGATCGTGTGGCTCCTTTTTACATGGGTGAGGCTGAGATCCTCCTCTGAGTGCTAATGCACTTAGAAAAAGCAGACCATCCTGCATTTCACCACTGAATGCCCAAGGAGATCATACTTGGGAACATTGGAACATTTTACGTGGGCTACAAATTAGACTGCAGGGTCTCTCACATAAACTAAGACCGTCGAAGCGCATTTTGTCTCTCTGAGACCTAAGCTGCAGTATGGGAAGTATCCACACATTTCTTGACCTTGGAAGCAGCCCACACGCGTTCGACCTGACAAGCGTCAGTCGCCAGTCTGAATCTCAGCTGTTCATATGGTGAGACAGTTATCATTGCGGCACCGTATTTTCGTATGTAAAATTCTGGTTTCATATTAATGGTCGTGTGCAGAAAATCCTAAGGGTGGTTATGAAGTCCCTAATTATGGAAGGAAGATTGGTGTTTGTTGTGCTGTTAGTGTAAGATTAAATAATGAGGACTTTTGTTTTCGAGACGACAGTAAATGCAGAGAGGTAGTAATATAAAATTTTGACGCTGCTCTTCCAGCTGTTAACTGAAGAAGAAAAATCGCGTGGGTGGTTTCAATGAGATTCAGCCCCTTCTTATGCAGTAGAAGATTTCCGAGATTGTAAGAAGGGAGTGTTTGCAGACAGAGTGATCGGTGATGGTCTATTTCCCCCTCGTCCTCTAGGTCTAACAGTTTGTGATATTTATTTGTGGGGTAAACTGAAAGAAAAAGTATATCTAACAAATCCTCACACATTGGAGGAACTGAAAGAAAATATTACGAATGAAATCAGAAACATTACAATGGCAGAACTCACTCGCGTCATCCAGAATGTGGCTACCAGACACAATGCCTGTATAACCCAGGTAGGACGACACTACCAGCATTTATTATAAGGTAGAATTGTAAGATTTTATACAAGCTTAAAGCCGGGCAGCCGCGCGCGACATAAGTTCGGCTGAAGCAGCTGTCGTAGCGCAGAGTGAAAACACCGTACGTTCGGTCTTAGTTTATCGGAGAGACCGTGTAATCTGTGGGTGAATAATTTTGATTTACACTTATGAATTCTCCATGAGCTTGACTGTTTATTATTGTTTCTTTGTTTTTCAATTCTAGAATATTTGTTTTATATTTGCATGTAACTTGTAACATTGTGCGATAGCCATGAGCTAAATAAATCAATCGCACTACAAAAACACATCAGTGAATATATTCATCCACATAGAGCTGGTGTCAAGAAAGACATCCGGTCGTAAACTGAGCTAAATCCATACCTAGTGCCAACTCCCAGGTAACAGGGAAAGGCCCGGAAGAAGACATTTAACCGACGCATTCTTACGTTACGTCACAGGTGGTATGGACACGTGAAATGAATGGGAGGAACGATGATCCTGAAGCCAATGCCTGATCTGGAGCTTGGAAGGAGAAGACCTAGAGGTAGACCCATGAAAGCATGGAGAAGACAAATACTGACCTAAGGACTAGAGTGGTAAAACGCGCTGTTAAACGCCTGTCTGCGGTTAGTTTCGGGATTTTACATTTTCGGGATGAAAACATTGGGAATTAGCAGCTCGTGACCAAACATTCTGGAAAATGATCATTCGACACTGCCACAATTCGCAAACATCACTCCGGGAAGGTTATTATCGCGAACGGATACGAATAGGATTTTATCAATATTCAGCGGAAGTTCTTCACTTTATGTGTTCACACTTTATTGTACCGTACATTAATACTATATTTACTGAAGTATGTGATCATGTATGATAAATTAAAGCAACAAGGGAAACGAAAATAGCATACACAATTATACACAGACAAGTATAAAGCCCGTTGAATGGCAAAATAAACTGGCTCTAGAGAAAAAGAAGTTCCTTGGCATTCTTTTAACTCAAGTTCAAAAGTGCACAAGTAGCTGCAGGTTCTCTTATTACTTTAAAAGAAGCTGATCATATTTCGAAAATTTCCATTCAGTTTTCCCCCTGTGAGTAGGGGTGGTAGAATACATCCACGGCACCCCCTGCCTGGAGACCAGGTGCTTTGCATTTGGAAGCGTGGGTTGAAGACAACGGTTTCTCTAGCCAAGATTGACGTTGCTTTTGCTTTCTTGTTTCAGGCACCTCGCTTTTATCTTTGAGATCCCACCTTCCTTGGTCAACTCTTGTTGTCTTCCGACTCTAACCGGTATTAGATTTAAGAGGCCGAGGGATTCATTAATTTCCATTCATAACGTGGTCCTCCTGTTCCTTTTGTCGAAAAATTCATCCTTCGAAGGATTGCACTTCGTGGCTCTTGTCTTTCTTTGACCGAAGTGTCAGATTCCTTTCCTTTTCTTTCTCTCTCTCTGATTAGTGTAATATAGAGCATGGTTGCCTAGTTGTACTTCTTAAAACAATCACCAGCACCACCAATCGTCCTGAGATTCATTGCCAAGTCGTTTCATTTTCTGATTTAAACAACCTCCATTTTTCGAGATTAATAATACAGGTTTCTGAGAATAATTTTGAAACCATTCACGCAAATGTGATTAAGAATACGCAATAGAAAGTATGTAAACAGCACTACTCAGAAGTTCAACATTAAACTACAAACATATTTGCCAAGAAACGTATTTAAATATAAATACACAGTCCATTTCAAACATTTTATCTTACCTTTGCTTCGAGCTAATTCGCTCTACTGAGAGAGAGATGTAATTGCCGAAGAAAATGTGTGCGTAAACGTAGAAGCAAGGCCTACTTAAGTGGAGACTGATGCCACAAGTATGGAAGTTAATATCACTAACAATGGAGAAATCGGAATCAATTAGGGTCAGTCACCCTTAAGTTTTCATCTCTCCGCCTTTCGTGTATTTGACATCTTGTTAGTAACCTATTTTGTTACGATACTGCGGCCCTAGTTCCTCAGTCCACCTCGCACGATGACTGAATACGTACCATTACAAAACTTCTAAATGTCCTCCGACGAGTCTGAAAGTTGCGTGATACTATTCACATTAATGATCCACCTATATAGTCCATTAGTCAGTAAATATTTCTAATTGCACCGAGTAAAATTCATTTCTGTTCGAAGAAGCCCATTAGTCTATTGGATCAAAAGTAAGCGTTACTTGAATCAAATGCTTCTGACATGCAAGCAATGCGTGAGGAAGCACCTAAACGCCATATTAGACACATTTTCTCTATGCAAGAAGTAGAATTACCGTAAATGTTTTAATTTATTTTCGTAGACAGGAACATAGTATTACTTACCTTAGTTAATTTTCTGCCCTTCTGCATTCAAGGTGCCTGGTTTGACACCGCTGGAGTTGGTAGCACTAGAGGGTTACAATCCTGTCGTTGGCTTCTGGTACATCATTAAACACCTGTGCGATATATTTTCAACTCTCCTGCGTGTGGTAAATTCTTTGGTAATTATCACTATTATCATAATCATAATTACCGTAACGAAATAAACATTTTTCTGTCGGGACCGTTATGTAAATAGCCAAGGATATCAATGTAAATTTATTTTTATTGTTTTTACTTCCCACGAACTAATTTTGACGGCTCTTGGGGACTCTGAGGTACTCGAATTTTTTCCTGCAGTTCTTTTACATGCCCGTATATCTACCAACACGAGGCTGACGCATATATGAGCACCTTCAAATACCACCGGGCTGAACCAGGATCGAACCTACAAAGCTGCGGCCATAAGGCCAGCAGTACCTCAAGCATCAGAGCCACTCAGCCCGGCGACGTCAATGTTAAAGTAGAGAGTGAATACTCTATTCCAAATATTTCAGTCCAGTGAACTGCTGTAGCAGTCGTGCGGATGTGATGCCACACTGACGGTGGACGGCTGTAGCAGTCGTGCGGATGTGATGCCACACTGACGGTGGACGGCTGTAGCAGTCGTGCGGATGTGATGCCACACTGACTGTGTACTGCTGTAGCAGTCGTGCGGATGTGATGCCACACTGACGGTGGACGGCTGTAGCAGTCGTGCGGATGTGATGCCACACTGACGGTGGACGGCTGTAGCAGTCGTGCGGATGTGATGCCACACTGACGGTGTACTGCTGTAGCAGTCAGGCGGGAGCGAGGCCATCGTAAAGAAGGTGGACTGCTGTAGCGGTTGTGTGTTGTTCGAATTTTCCGTGCTTCGCTACGGTACTAAGAAGTTCGACCTTCATGATAAGGGCTCAAAGTTCATGCATTTGCATATTTTCTTTTAAGGGTTAAAATGAATGCTTATATATTATGTGCACGAATTACGGCATTTTCAGTCATTTGAACATGCTTTTATGATGCATTTAACTGCATATTTTCGTGATTTTTATAAATGCATCATATTTTAATATTTTAGCGCCTATATGGCCTATTTTCATCACTTGAATGGTTTTTACAGTATTTTTAATCAGCCTTTTTTTCATCTAGTTGATGTTGGCAGTAATCTTGCGCATGGTGATGCAACTTGTCATATGGTGAGGAGTTATGTCATGCAGTGAATCCCCTGTTTCATCATCTACCCTCACGTTTTGTGCATAGCTGTCCACTGGATGTTCATTGAGTTGTGTAACGGTGTTGTGAACTGGTTGTGACCAAACTATGTTACGCGTATAAAGTGTCCGTTAAAAAGTTCTTAAAATGCCGAAAATAAGAGCAACTTCGAGTTTTAGATTAACTATTTACAAGAGGATAACAGATAATAACCTACTGTTCTGTGGAGCGTGTGAGAAAACTATTAGGGAGTGAGAAAAGATTTCAAATAGTTCAACACATAAATACAGCAAAACATAAGAATTTTACTAGTAAACTCGCAAATAAAGAGCCTGTTCAAAAAAACTATTAGAGTGTTTAGGAAGTAGGATTAGAGAATTTTCTTACGACTTGTGCCAGGCATTTTTAGCTGCTGATATTCCGTTGTATAAAATTAATAACCCCACATTAAAACATTTTCTTGCCAAATACACTCGGCAACATGTGCCTAAAGCTTAAGTTGTTACAATAACGTACTGTCAAATATACAAACTGAATTAGCGGATAAGTTTGTGTGGTTGTCTCTTGATGAAACCACTGATTCTGAGGGCCGATTTATTGATAATTGAATTGTGGGCGCCTTAAGTAAGGAACAACAAAAGACGATAACATGTCTTCTTAATGTGTGTCATTTGCCAGCCACTAACAATATAACTGTAACGCAATGTGTGATGGTCGTATTGAAATTATTATGGCCATTTGGAATCAAATACGCCCGGCTACTTTTGTTACCGATGCAGGTACTGTACTTATGGTAAAATCAGGACAAACACTGAAAGGCATTTTTCCTAACTTAATTCATGTAACTTATTTGGCTAATGCTCTTAATCGCATTGCTGAGATAATACGCAATTCTTACCCATTGGTAGATCTATTTCTGGCCTGTTCAAAGAAAACTTTTGTTAAATCTCCTTCAAGAGTCAAGTTGTTTAGATTAACAGCACCCAATATCCCACTTCCTCCTGCGCCATTGTTAACACGATGGGGAACATGGCTGGACGCAACTTTGTATTATGCTCAGCACATAGAAGTATTCAAAAAGGTTGTTAATTCAATTGGACTCGAATTAAGCTACACCAATACTAAACAGTACAAAAATATTCTGACAGATATTGAGTTAGAAGAGAATCTTGTTTTTATAAATGCCCATTTTTCTTTTTTTGCCAACCGCCATAACGTCACTGGAAGCTGTAGAATCTTCCTTAAAGGAAATACTGTTTTCGAAAAAAAAACTATTTCCAATCTAAATTCTGTTCCTGGTAGTATAGGGCAAAAAGTGAAATAAAAAATAAATTATATAAGTTCAAAAAATCCTAGTTATAAACAGTTGTGCGATATTCGAGACACACCAAGAGACTTGCCTCCTTCTGTGGAGCAGTTATCATTTAAATATACCCCAATAACATCTTGTGATGTGGAAACCACGTTACAAAAGTGTTTTGTGAGACAAAACACGAAGTTTTCCAGTAGAAAATTTGTGCAAAGTGATTGTTGTGAACTGCAATTCATCACTCAGCATTGACAGCGGGACCATTTCTGCTTCAGCCTCCAAGGAATAAATGGAAGTTTATTATTATCAATACTAACCTGACTTGTCTACTGCCATTTTTTCATTTTAATAGTGCATATTTATTGGCATATTTTTAAGAGCATATTTGCAAGCATACTTCTTAGTCTTTTCGGGCATGAACTTCCGAGCCTTATTAGTGGTATAGTATATTGGCTGTCTTGTGAGTCTGTAGTTACTAGCAGAGTGACCGGATGTCGGTGGCAATCAGTTTGAAGGCAAGGGTTAAATTACACGTCAGACATTTTGGCATTGAATGACAGGTAAAACACATGGAAATACTGCATATATTGCGGCAGGAATAGAGCTAGGAACTTAAGTAATGGAAGTAATGGACTTCGATACGGTCTGCACATTCGCTACAGATGGCTTGGTAAAACGTTTCACTTTTACCACTCTGCATTTCCTGTATGATTTCCTCCTCGCTAAGCGTGATATCAACGCTCTTGATTATAACCTGACCGGGCGAGTTTGGCTGTGCGATTAGGGGCGCACAGCTGTGAGCTTCAGTTCGGGTGATAGTGGGTTAGAAACACACTGTCCGTAACCCAGAAGATGGTTTTCCGTGGTTTCGTAGGTTCGCACAAGTCAAACGCTGGGGATGTACCTTAACTAAGCCCACGGCCACTTCTATCCCACCCCTAGCCCTTTCCGATACCATTGTCGTCATAAGAACCCTCTGTGTCGGTGCGACGTAAAGCAAATACATACATACATACATACATACATACATACAGACATACATACTGTACCTAGAAATGATTGTGGGGCTAGAGCATGGGAAGGATCTCAGGTAGTGAGTGTTCGGTTGATTTTGGAGCAGGTACAGAGACGGATAGTATCGCAGGGCGAATAATAGATGGTAAATCTTTTTGATAGAGTTTATTAACAATATCCACAGAAATATCACCCTGCAATTGGAATTGCAAACTCAAATTTCTAGCTAATATTTGCCAAAAAGTGCAAAATAAAAGATTTATGTTACGATCTTCTGTGATGTCTATTTGCTTGAGAATGTCCAAAATAATTATTACTCTTTCATAGATCATGTACAACTTACAGTTCATCTGATTTAAATGCAAACACAAAAGTATCACTTAGCACCTTGAATATTATCAAGTTTATCATTTATGGTGCTAACCTACAGTCTTTCTAATTTTTAGAGCGTAAAATAAACACACGCTGTCATGAAAAATTAGATAAATGAAATATTTGGTCACTTGCTGTATATCTATACAGTTCGTTTGAATCGAAAAATGAAATTAATAGAGCACTTGTAAATCCTAAAGTTCATCTAGGTAAAACGAATTCAATTAATGACCTTGAAAATAACTTTATAGTTTAAAAGCAAATTCTGAACTTCTTTGAAATGATGATAAGTTACGAGTTGATATTCATACGAAGCACCTGTTAGAGCACTGTAATGAACTAAGTGCTTTGTAAAAAGTCAGTCAGTTGTGATTACGCACTCAGAATACGAGAAGATCTGCTTACAAGTGTTGAAGATGTGCTGTACGGCGACTTGGTGTCTGGAGCATTCCGCAGAGTGCGGCCAAGGCCCGAACTCAGCACCGGCGATGTTCAGTGAAGATACCAAGTCAATCTCCCACGTCGATGTCCCTCGATGGGTACCATAACTGAAGAAACCACGAAAATCCCTCGTTGGAAGCGATGTTCGATGTAGCAGAATCTCGTAGCACTTTGCCAAGATTTCCGTTGTTCTTGGAGGTAATGTCGGAACACGGAAAGTTCAATTGCCACTATTGAATTCACAAATATCACGGATATTAATACTACACACCGACATAAGTTGTAATGCACAGTTCTATTCTTATATTGATTTTGCGGTGTTGAATTAACATTCACAGTCAATGCTACGTAAAACACAGTTTTTATATACACAGTTCATGGAATTGAAATTTAACACAGTTCATAATTGTCACTAATTATGTCTGGGATTCGACTGTAAAGTAATGAACACAGTCCATAAGCACTTGAAAAATGTTATTTATAACAGTCTCTACCACAGTCTCTGAAATAATATTATTCACAGATTAAGACGATTTTATGGCTGGATTTAGACCACACTAGTCTGTATTACTTAATATTATCATACAAATTCCTTAATGTTTACTGGGTTTCTCACAGTGGTGATCGAAATATCGAGAAAGTGCACACGAAATTAGTTACTCCTAGTCCTGTTATGGGATGAATGTCAAGTGAAATAAGGTCTTATACAGTTCACTGTTATACTATCGTAAGAGAAATATGTCTTAGATTGATTGAAATGGTCTTAAATTAGGGGTTCAGTTCACCACTCGCAATGACTTGGATTATTATCACAGTTCAGAATTACGTGAAATTGGTAAAGCTCACGATGTCGTATACTGATCAGTAAAATATTGAACACTTCAATTCTTACTTCCAATTATAGCTTCACTCAGTTAATAAATTTACAAGTATCATATTATGAAATTCAGTCGGAGAAATGTATAGAATATTTCCGTCGTCGCGGCGCGGCATAAACTTTACGTACGACGTTGTTGTATTATTTTAACAGCGTTCGAGTGTGGCCACGACTATGTCCTCGCGAATCGCGACGGAGCATACTGTCCTTACGGCACACACACTGTACTCTCTGCACACTGTACTGGTTATGGCCTTGGCCCAGTGACTTATTTATACGGGTCTTGGGAGCAGCGCTCGGAATCAGGTGATGAAGGGGCGAGAATTCCTTTCAAATTTTAAATTATTATATTTCGGGAACGACTGGACGGATTGACTTCACATTTTCAGGGTTTCACTTCCAGAATATTAGCTACAAACAGGCGTTGGTCTCGTGCTGATCGTTCCAGGTGTTAAAAAGTTCATAAAAATAATCGAGTAAATTCCGAAGGGGAGGTAAGCTATAGGCAGCGATGACGTCACTTGACCTTGCTCGACTTGCGTTCTCCCTCGTGCTGCGCAGTGAAACGAGAACATTCTCTCGCACAGCTGTCCATGCATCGGAACTTAATTGTATGCTCGTAAATATAATTTATAAGTCATATGTGCCAGGGTCTCTGCCTTCCTGGTACAATACATACATACATAATTCACCATTATAGAAAGTTATGCATTTCAGCGTTCAGCCTGCAAGCCTCTGTGGCTTTACTAAACGTCGCCACAATTCTTTATTTCCAGCTAGTCCTGTGGCCTAATTTATTTCTGTACCTCTTATCATTAAATCGTTAGAAACTTAGTCTAACCATCGTCGTCTTGGTCTCCCTCTACTTCTCTCACCCTCCATAACAGAGTCCATTATTCTCCTAGGTAAGCTATCTTCCCATATTCGCCTCATATAACCCCACCACTGAATCCGGTTTATGGGTACAGCTTCATCCATCGAATTCATTCCTAACTTAGCCTTTATCTCCTCATTTCGGGTACCCTCCTGCCATTGTTTTCACCTATTTGTACCTGCAATAATTCTCGCTACTTTCACGTCTGTTACTTCTAACTTACGAATAAGATAATCTGAGTCCACCAACCTTTCACTCCTGTAAAGCAAAGTTGGTCTGAAAACAGACTGATATGCAGATAGTTCCGTCTGGGAGCTGACTTCCTTCTCACAGAATACAGTTGATCGCAATTGCGAGATCATTTCATTAGCTTTACTACACCTTGGTTCAATCTGACTTACTATATTACCATCTTGGGATAACACACATCTTAACTACCTGAAATTACCTACCTCTTCCAGCTTTGTATCACCAATCTCACATTCACTTCTCTTTGATTTCTTCCCAACTGACATCAATTTATTCTTCAAAAGCCTAATTTTCATACCATAATCATTGCACCTAATTTCAGGTCCCAAGTTATTACATTGGAGGCTTCCGGCTCAATCTGACATTAAGACCAAGTCGTCACCAAATACATTTTGTGTTTTGTTTCTTGCTTTGCACCGATGCGTATAGATGTTGTGGTGACGATGGAATATGCAGTAGCGTATACTGAGGGCTACCAAGGCTATCAGTGAAGCCCCAACCTCAACTGATAATGATGGAATTCTAAAGAACATTATAATGTAAGCATATGAAAAACTGTTCCATTTACAAAACTTGAAATTAGTGAGAAAAAACGTCACACGTCTTTCTAAGAGCAAGGCATCGGAGACTGATATTGCAGCCCAGACTCTCGCCTCTCTTCCCTCGACTTGCCACATGCGGTTTGCTGCTGTATATCGGTTAGGAGCGGGGACGGCGGAGGATAGGTGTGCTAGGTCTCGGTCCGTCAGATCGCCACTGCTGCCTATAAACCATGCGTTACTCATCGTATATACTTCCTCACCTCATACTGGTATTCCGTTCCCGTTTAATTCTACATCCTTGTAGGAAGAGACTGCAGGGCTGCTGTTAAAAGGAGCAATATAATTTTATTTTTATTGGTAGATCTGCCAAAATGAAATGTCATCTTTCAGGTTTAGTGTTTTCTTTTGTTGCTTGGAATCGAAGCCGTGATCGTGGGTCGGACACCAGCACTGATTTCCCGAGGACGCTAATTAACCAGTGAACGATGGGCACGACCGCTGTAAAATTCAACACTTTTATTTATTATTATTAATATTAATAATAATAATGGGGCATGGCATCTATATAGGCTTGGTGTTGACCTAATGGGGATAAAATGAATGTTGAAGACGTGATGAACACCCTGTCTCCAAGCAAGGGGAATTAACAGTATGAAGGGGTTGATTCTGAAAACTGAACCGGAGCCATCGGACCAAAGGCAAACGTTCTATCCATTTAGCCTCAAAGCCGCACTTTCGTTTGCTGAACCTTAGGTTACCATCTCCACTGGTCAGGGGTTGAGCATTGGCAGTAGCATAGGCCAGGGCAATAGTTCGTGAAGCAGCCTTCACAACACAGCAGGCTTCTCCGTTGGCGATTGGCTGCAGCTCAAAACGTCAGCTTGACGTTCACTAAACCAACCATCGAAAAGAGGTAACGTAAGTCTAGTGGTAGCCAATGTCTTAATCCCAGCATACGCCAGTGGGAATAGGATAGGAGTGGGTAGGAAACTATTTGATTCGTCTTCTAACTCTGAAACTAAAGACACATTTGAGTGTACAGTCATCTTTAATTCTAGTGCCAGACCTCATACCACCTACTCTCAGTTGTCTAGTCCGAATCTCTGTCCTCTTAAGAAAAACAAGAATACTAACCGTTGCCACCACCTAGATAATGGCCCTTACTATTTAATATTAAGAATTTTGGGACAATCCATAGGAAATATACATTCCATGGCAGTAGGGAGGATGATATTTTACGAGCGTCTTGCCTGTAAGCCGGACATGGCTAATAACAATTCTCTAGCAAAAATAAGGGTTACGCATTGAAACCACCACTTGTGTTGTAGCGAATCGCCTTATGGAATCAAAAATCCTGCAGCAGAGGAACTTAGATGTTTATATAAGGTGAACTTTGTATTCAAGCGTTTGAGGGTTCGTCGTACTAAAATATAATTTGATATGCAATAATTCGATATCTCACGCCATTATCATTTTACCAGCTACTGAAGTTAGCCAATCAGATCACTTCATGGACGAATTCCAATAGGCTTTGTGAGGAGGTGTTACTTAATCTGCACGTGGCTTAAGACCGGCTTGATAGCCATTCCGAGAAATTAGCATCAATTACAAAACTTCGCACTAATATATCGAAGGTTTCGGCGACACAAGGGTGGTAAAGTGCTAAGATTTGGAAGGTAATGTCCATGGCATTTTAACGTACAGCTCTGGCATTTGAATGGCGTGAAAATGGGAAACTTACCGGTTTGAGTGGTTCGCAGGTTCGATCCTGGCTTAGTTCGGTGGTATTTTAAGGTGCTCAAATACGTTAGCCTCGTGTTGGTAGAAATACTGGCACGTTAAAGAACTCCTGCGGAACTAAATTCCGGCACCTCGGCGTCTCCGAAAACAGAAAAAAGTTAGTGGAATGTAAAGCCAATAATACAATTATTAAAATTGGAACCTACGGAACAGAATAATTTTAAGTACAAGTATGTATGCAAAACTTGGTAAACGCAAATGCATGCTCATGAAAGAAGTTGCATTACAAAGGATGCATCAGTTTGGTCAAGAATATCTCAAAATGCCATGTTTTTCAAATTGTTCGAATTCCAGCTTCTCATCAGGATCACTATACCCATTGCAAGAAGACATCGACAGGTATTTTCATTATTTTATACGATGAATATTGATTATGGTAATACAATGACACGCAACACATGTTCATTATCACAGTGACGAACTATGGAAGTAGTCTAGCTCCATGGATGAGTGGCAAGCGTACTGGTCTTCTGTTCAAAAGGTACCGGGGTTGACTTCTGGCCGGATCGAGAATTTTAACAGCGAACCGTTAATTTCTCTGGCTCGGGGACTGTGTGTTTGTGTTTGTCTCAGTACACTCCTTTTCATATTCATACACCACATCACACTACCAACCACCACAGAGAACGCTATAGTGAATACTCCCCTCCACATAGGATTGACGTCTGAAAGGGCATCCGTCCATAAAATTGCGCCAAATTCTCAACAAATGCCGATCCCAATTAATGGAGTAAAAGGAAAGAACTTACCGGGCGAGTTGCCCGTGCGGTTAGGAGCGCGCGGCTGAGAGCTCGGATCGGGGAGATAGTGGGTTCGAACCTCACTGTCGGCAGCCCTGAAGATGGTTTTCCGTGGTTTCCCATTTTCACACCAGGTAAATGCTGGGGCTGTACCTTAATTAAGGCCACGGCTGCTTCCTTCCCATTCCTAGGCCTTTCCTCTCCTATAGTCACCATAAGACCTATCTCTGTCGGTGCGACGTAAAGCAACTAGCAAAAAAAGAAAAAAAGGTACATTAGACTACGAAGTATTGCCCAGTAGCCAGCTAACCAGGTAAAGGTCTGGGGAATTATGACAATTAAGGCCACGCACATAAAGTAACAATATTAAATTATTTATAGACTTCGGTGAAATAATGTTATTGTTATTATTGTTGTTGTTTTATATATCAAAATTTATGTTTAACACCAAAACTTACACTACCACTCATTAATTTCGATACAACTAATAATTTACATCTAATTCCCTGCAGGAACGGTAAAATACCATGGTTACGCTTGAGTAAGCGAAGGAATAATACAGCACTTGTAAACTCATGTCAGGTTTGTGTGTTTGTTTTCACCTAGATGCAGTTTTACCCGAAAAGAATGTAGTGTACATAAATAATAGACACCTGAAGTGGTTTGTTAATCTAGTTGATGACTGACGGCCCATTCGTTGCACTCCTGCTGTTCCCTGTAGTTTTTTAATGTTGGCAGCGTACTTCAAGCTTTGCTAAGATGAATACTATTGGTACTACAGCTGCTAAAATGTTTTCATTTCTCCACTGAGAGGGGAGGTGGGCCTCTTAGACGGTGACGCAGTCTCTCAGGCCGGGAGATTTGTTACGGTGAAGGAGATTCTCGGAGAAGGTGAGGGGGTTGGCGGCCGTGGCCTATACTAGGAACTGTCCAGGCATTCGCCTTAGTGCAGCAGAATGGAAAACCACGGAAAACCATTTTCAGGGCAGCCGACGGTTGGGGCCAGCCATGAGGTACAGCCCTATCCTGCGAATGCAGAGGTGTAGAGCCAAATACAGTAGAGATAATACGCGACACTGAGCGAGATATCGAGGGACAGCTACTGGAGCTCACTCTAGCGGATAGACCTGAACAGTACTGATTCTTTCATAAGAGCACGTGTATTTTTGTGTGAAGTTTTTGGTGTTATTTATGCGTTTTCAGTGAGTTGACATAAATAAATAGTAGTGTGTGTCATTCCTTGATATCTCCTCTCAACATGAGGGGAAGGTATGTGCTGTGTTTGGCTGCAGCAATTACGAAGTAGAGAAAAATGCGCGGTCGTTCTTCAGGTTCTCTCTTGACAAGAACACATAAGTAATATCGTGTTTGCATATATATTCTTCCAGGGACAGATATTTTTATAGTACTTCATAATCTTCTGACCTGCTCGACCCATATTTTAACTGGCATAAAATGTAATACGCATATTTTATTCTATAGCACAGCAGTTAACCTTCAATACCGATGTGTTGTTGTAGGTGTGATCTGTGGGTTTTGAAATGTCACAGAAGCGATTTGGATAAGGTGTACTAGAAAGAAGGGACGTTACGCTTATATAAGAATTATAAGATCTGTTCAGATCATTTCCAGGCCAGCGACTTTAGAAATCCTCGACAATACAGCCAAGGGTATGTTACATTTTTGCTCTAATTGTACGTAAAAATTCCTTAAAGCATCACTATCGACAACATTTTCATAGTTTTCTTTCTTTATCCCTCTTCTCAGATTAAAGCCGGGATTTTATAGATTATCTTTCTGTTAGTAGGCTTCAGGTTAGGAGGAAAATTGTCCCGCTATTAAATGTTATTTCGCCGGGCTGAGTGGCTCAGACGGTAAAGGCGCTGGCCTTCTGACCCCAACTCGGCAGGTTCGATCCTGGGTCAGTCCGGTGGTATTTGAAGGTGCTCAAATACGTCAGCCTCGTGTCGGTAGATTTATTGGAACGTAAAAGAACTCCTGTGGGACAAAATTCCGGCACGTCGGCGTCTCCGAAAACCGTAAAAGAGTTTTTTTTTGCTAGGAGCTTTACGTTGCACCGACAGAGATAGGTCTTATGGTGACTATAGGAGAGGAAAGGCCTAGGAATGGGAAGGAAGCAGCCGTGGCCTTAATTAAGGTACAGCCAGCATTTACCTGGTGTGAAAATGGGAAACCACGGAAAACCATTTTCAGGGCTGCCGATAGTGGGATTCGAACCTACTATCTCCCGGATGCAAGCTCACAGCCGCGCGCCTCTACGCGCACGGCCATCTCGCCCGGTCCGTAAAAGAGTAGCTAGTGGGACGTAAAACAAAAAACATTATTATTATTATTATTATTATTATTATTATTATTATTATTATTATTATTATTAAATTTTAATTCATTGCATCATATATGTAAGGAATATCTTTCTGTTAGTAGGCTTCATGTTAAGAGGAAAATTGTCCAGCTATTAAATGTTAATTCATTGCATCATATGTGTAAGGAATGTGCCGATATTTTTATTGACAAGTGTCTTAATGTGATGATACAATGTTTTTAAATGAGAAAAAGCACAAATCCAACCGTAAGAGTTCAGGCAGGAATGCTAAAGCTAAAAAAGTAATGCATAAATGAAAGATCAAGCCATTTCACACCAGTCCATTTCACTTCTTTATATGTCTAATTTCAGTCTTTGAATAATAACCTTTTAAATAATTCTTCATGTTCATATCTCAATAACACTTTCTATCTAGACGTAAATTATTTATCCATTTCCGTATATGCACTTCATATTGATATTTGAATTTAGCGCGATTTGTTCAGGTAAAGTCACTATGAGCGCCACCGTCGAATCGTCTCCCATTTTAGCAAGGCGAAATCCGTAAATGTCGCGTATTATCTCTACTGCATTTGGTAGAGCCGTGACCTTCCCTCCTCTGCTCGGTTGGCCAGTCAGAGTGCAAAGCTGTTGGACCACGGACCAGCCGAGGCCATTTATGGGCCGAGACCCACTTTGCATCTTTCAACCCTATTTGGATCCTACATTTCAGTTCCTTAGTGACAGTTGGCAGTGTGCACATAGTTATTATGGCTCCAAGAGTGGAGATATCCGTAGTAAAACTTCTGCAATTGTAGCACTCAGACAAGCAGGTTTATCAATTTTCCTAATTGCGAAACAATGTAGCGTGTCTATAGGGGGAGTGTAACATACCCTTCACCGTCTGATGACAGAAGGTAGCAATAAAGACAGACCACGACCACGACAACCTCGTAAAACAAGTAAACGTGATGATACATTCGTTATAATTGCTGGTAAGGGAAACAGGTTCAAACCAGGGCCAATAATTGGGGCAGAATTGTTAGAAATGAGCAAGAAACAAATATCTGTTGCAACAGTAAAAATGAGACAGTTTGAAGCTGACCTGAAAAGATGTGTGGCAGCAAGGGAATCCTTTATGAAGCCCATAAATAAGAGAGAGCCTCGAATGGGCCAGAAATCATCGTAACTGGACACATGAAAAGTGGAAGAAAATGTTATTTACAGATGAATCGGAAGTCTGAGATTTTTGAAACCAGGAGGATCACGCATTTTCACCGACGTGAAGGAGAAAATGTGGCCCTAACGTGCGTTCTACCTACAGTTAAACACGGTGGGGTTTTTTATTGTGGTTTAGGGTTGTTTTGCAGGAGATAGAGTTGGAGACATTGTGAAAATAGAAGGAAGTATGGTTCAGAAGCACTACCCTGTCGTACTTTAGTATCATACAATACCACGTGGATTGCACTTAATAGAGGAAGGGTTCACCTAACTACAGGATAATGACCCAAAACATCGGTCAGCGTTTTGTAAGAAATACATTGTATCAAGGGAACACCAGAACGTACTGAAATATATAGTCTGGTCTTCACAAATCCCGGATTTTAATCTCACTGAAATGGTCTGGGATGAAGTAGACAGCCGTATCGGAAACTTCATATATCCAGCAAGGAACATCACTCTGGAACGTTAAGGATGTGTGGAATTATACAGACTCCAAATACCTACAAAAACTGATTGTCCATATGCCTCGAGTTTGTGGGACAGTCGTTAAATCCACTTTGAGGAAAGTAAAACATAATTATTCTGTTTGCATTTGATATGTTTCAGTTTATATAATTATATTTTTGGATAAATAAATCTTGTTTTGTGTTTATATCTGAAATACAGTCGTGGTGTATTGAAATTAATGAGCGGTATTGAATGTGGTTGCCGGCCCCGTGGTCTATGGGAGGTGAGTCTGTCCCTTACCCGTAAACGAAGGATTCGATCATGGTCAGGTCAGAGATTTTTACCTGTAGGACTGGCTTGAGCTCCACTCAGTCTACGTGACGACAACGAAGTAGCTCTCCGAAAGTGAGAAAGCGGCTTTGCTCTAGAAAGCCGAGGTGATCCGTCACATTAATCACACATCATCTCGTAATCTGCAGGCCTTCGTGCTGAGTAGTGGTTGCTTGATAAACCATGGTCCGTCAGGGTCGGTGGATTGCATTTCCGCAAAACAGCCTAGCTTCACCGCAAAAATTCCCATTTTCATTACCGCAGAATTGCACACACCCTTACCGCAAAATATTAGAAATTACTACCGCAGATGTGTGTCCAACAGCTTAGCTTTAAAACTGGCAGCGCAGCACACTACTTGCTCCGGTGAAACACTTGTCCTATAAAGAGTAGGATATACCGTGCGAGTTGGCCGTGCGGTTAGGGGCGCACAGCTGTGAGCTTGCATCCGGGAGATAGTGGTTTCGAACCCCACTGTCGGCATCCCTGAAGATGGTTTTCGGTGATTTCCCATGTCCGCACGAGGCAAATGCTGGGGATATACCTTAATGAAGGCCACGGCCGCTTTCTTCCCAATTCTAGGCCTTTTCTATCCCATCATCGCCATAAGACTATCTGTGTCCGTGCAAAGTAAAGCAAATTGCAAAAAAAGGATAATAAAGAGTGGGATAGGTTGGAAACTATGTATAATTCTTTTTACGTACTCCAGTTACTGCAATTCACCAACTTGATATTGGTCTCATAATTCAGTAGCAGCATGATTTTCATGATCACGTCTATTTATTTTTTATGTTTCACACTGCAATTGCTTTAAAGCTTCTGTAAACTCGTGGACAGAAGGAAGATATTTGTAAAATTCTTTTAAATATCGATGAAAGGAATCCGCATTAATTGTAGTTCTGATTTCATCTTTGTATACTGGCCCACATATTACGGAATATTTACCATTTCTTTGGTAGAAAGGCGAGGTTGAAAACCGACGTACCTTGGCTTATCAAGCAACCACTGCTCATCCCGAAGGCCTGCAGATTACGGGGTAATGTGTGATGAATTTGACGGATCACCTCGGTTTTCTACCAAAGAGATGGTAAATATTCCGTAATATGTGGGCCAGTATACCAAGATGAAATCAAAATATGGAATATTTGAATATTGTTTAACCGATTGCAATACCATTCAACTCTACGAACGCATCCCCGACTGTGCTTGGAGGTAGAAATCTTTGCGGTAATGAAAATATATATATATATATATATTTTTTTTGGTAATGAAAATTAATTTTTGCGGAATTTCTTGCGCGTTTGCTATCCAGTCGTCAGGGCTGCAGCGCCACGATATTCTTTTGTTTTTGGTTGAAATAGTTACGTTGACCCTCTCTTAATTTAATATGACCTGAATAATTGTGATGCTCTTGATAGTGATATGATGAAAAAAAAAGTATGTTTCAACTCTGATTTCAGAACTAGGGAAGTGGAAACAGAGGGGTTATTTAAATAATTCGTTGTTATAAGGGAGACCATTACAACATTCAGAAATGTTATAAATTAAAACAATTTACAGGGAATATCCTTTATTATAATTTAAGTAATATTATATTTATTACAAATTCCAAAACATAGTGGCGTTAATTTATCTTGCTTACAACACACGTATTGATGATTGACAATTTGTTAAATACTCCTTTGAACTTAAACACGCTACTAAATCTCATACTTGAAGAATCGAACAAGTAAGTCAAATATATTTGATGTTGGTTCCAGATATTCACACACACACACACACACACACACACACACACACACACACACACACACACACACACACACACACACACACATCACAGATTTTATTTCTGTTAATAAACAGCAAGCATCATCCATTGGTTACCTTTTACAAGAAATAACTGTTTATTTTGAGTGATTGAGTGCCATACACTCATTTAAAATTAAAGTAATTCAGAGGTTTATCTTCTTCCAACCCGAGATATGGGATTAATTAAAATTGACTGGTATTGGTACGAGCATAATTCTCCTTAATAGTAAACTATATCCAAATTCTAGTCTATTAGTTTTAGGTTCATGAATCAATTCAAGTACCACGTTTGACGCAAAATATTTACGGGAAAACCGAATAATAGTGAGTTTAGTACACTGATAGTTTCCTTTGTAGTTAACATAGTTTGGGGGTTATGTTTTGGAAACGAAATACTCATACCGGGTGAATGAGGCAAAACAACTACGTATACTATTTTCAAAGTGAGATATGCAATTGATGCGTTCTAACTAAGAAACTTACGGGCTATAAGTTGATTTGGATAAAAATTAAGTAAATATTTATGTGTTAATATTAGGCCTATTGTTGTTACGAAAATTTTACTTCTGTTTTTCAAGAAATGTCATAATATTGTATTTCATTAATGAAATATGGAATAAGAGCATTCGAAAGTGATTTTAAATGCATGTTTTAATTATAAGCGTCATGGAACTTTTGCTACGTAACTACTTTTAGACGCAACGTTCACAAGAAGCAATCAAGTCACTCACTAAATTTTCCAAGATTTACTAAAGTAATTATAGAATCTTGAGAATGGAGCAGAAGCAAGAAAAGTTAGCAAAGAGTTCGGTACAATTTCCGCCGCCACGTTTTCATCCCTGGCTTTGAATGGAATCATAGCAGCATTGTAGGTGCACCGTTTACATTTCTCGTTATATCCTCGTTATGTTTCTTTGAAAAGTTTCACCTCCATACACGAAAGAAAGCTATAACGCAGGAACAGTATGAAATGGAGGATATGATGTAGTTTTGAACTTTTAATTATATCGTTTCTTTCAGCTACTTTTAGATATTAGCTTCAAAATACAATTTCCCACTGACGGAAGTCTGTCGTTCAGAACTTTCAATGAATGGAGATAGCATCAGTTCCACACATTTCTTTTTACGATTGGCTATACGTATACGTCACAGCGAAACAAATAGGTCTTATGGCGACGATGGGGTAGAAAAGGCCTTGGAGTGGGAAGGAAGCGGCCGTGGCCTTAATTAAGGTACAGTCCCACACACTAATCAATCACGAACAGTTGACCAAGGAAAAGGAAAGTCCTGCACTCTCATGTAAGCTATTGAATTAAATTTGGTCAGCATATGGAGAGAGACATGGCGAACAGAATATATCATCCTGAAAAATAAGGGCCTAGAGTATTGTGGACTCTTATTCCTAGAACTCAAAGTAACTCGATGATTCTCCACAATGGATGTACAAACATGTGTTCACGAATGTATCTCATCAGAGCTTCTAGAAATTATCAGAATATGTTTAACGAATAGAAGAGTATGGTTTTAGTTTAACACGACATTTTATATTATGATCATAGTCACTGGGGCGGTTTGAGAGAGATGTATACTTCTTAACGGCAATATTTCCATTTTACACTAGAAAAGTTAAATAAGATTATCCTCCAAACGGGGTTTCCGGCTTCATTTTAGTGTAGGCAATGGAAAAGTAATTTTTCATCACATGAAACTTTGAGTGTCGTCAGCTCCGTTTCAAAATTCACTTCTAGGTTGCCTATCTCCACCACAACGGTGTGCGTGTTATATCTTTCGTTTCACTTTACACGGATTACGTTCATCATTCGTACTACTGTAGATACTGCGTATAAGCAGACATCTCCAAAAGATTCCAGTGGCAATGTTTCATTGACTATTTCATACAAGAAATACCGCCGGAACTGTAACATTGTATCCTTTCATTTTCTTACTGTCAGTAATATTGTTACATTAAAAAATGTGCTAGAAAACCATTTCCTTACTTTTGTTGAAGCTATGTGTGGAGCCCTGTCTCCACTACCATCTCGTAACAACAATATATCAATTCTTCTTTTTGTTTCTGATATCTATTCCCAGTTATTATTTTCATTCCTGTGTCAGACACATAATACAAAGTTACAACAAACTTAACATTATATAAATTGTGACCAAAACTTGGATACATCCAGTGCATGATAGCTGGCTCGCGTAGATAATGTTCACTGCGATACGCTGAATACAGTGAACACTGAAGCATGTTCTTGACGGTTCTGTCTCCTCTGCATTCACGATCACGTCGGCATCGACGTAGCACCACTCGCCAAATTGACCTTGGACATACCCAATCCTGACCTCAGCCTCTTCTATGATTTCCCGACCATCTAACTCTCTTCGTGACCAGACAATGAAGTTCCGCTTTCTATCTTCCTTGCTGAGAGCTTGGAGAACTACGTATTCAATAGCTGTAAACTATTCCTTTCAAATGAGCTTCCTAGTTATGTGGATGTTACAAGGGATTTTCTCCTCGACTTAAGTCGAAGTACAGGAGATTATTGTCCATAGAATAGATGAGTGCTTTGATATTCGACTGAAAACCTTGTTTCCAGCCACTTCCCTTCGAACAGAGGAGTGTGCCATTCCTTAAAGTGGTGAAGTCTTTCGATTTTAATAGACCTAAGCAACCTGTATTTAATGCTATTTATTCGGGGCATCAACCTATGGAGAAAATTTGCCCTACTTGCACCATATGATATGAACGTGCGTGTAATTGGAATTGCTGAAGTGGAGAGTGTAGAGGAACGTTAAGGACGACACAATCACCCAGTCCCCAGGATATCATTTACAATTAACAAACCCATGATTCGGCCGGGAATCGAACCCGGGGCCGCCGGGTTACAGGCGGACGCGTTGTCCTCTACACCGCGGGGCAGGACTAAGCAATCTGTTACTAATCTTCGGGTCTCATTTACAGCTACGTTCATCGTTTGGCATGAGATGAAATGTACTAAACTGGACAGGCATACTCAGCGTCAGAACATCTGAATGCCAATGCTGAAATTCCAACAGTTAATGGCTGGTGATCTGATTGTTATGCAACCAATTTTCTGAACAGATTGTTTCTGCTTGAAACGTTCAACTTGCTGTTGGTACGGTGTTTTCCGATTGTGAGAACTGTGTTAACAGGAAGTCCTAGGTGTTTTGGAGTATTACAGTGTTATAGCTCAGTATCTGACCACGTTACTACCTGCCTAGTTTGGAATGTCTTGTTCCTGAGATAAAAAGGCACAAATTTGTGCCTCAGAAGGATACTATCTTAGTAGGTTTACACTTCAACAGCTAAACAAATCTTCCAGGCTGTTAGTCAGATTTCGCTCAACCGTTTCAAAATCTACGATCTATAAAGTAAGGTCGTCAGCTTGCAGGAAACTTCTGGTTTGTCAAGCTATTGGTTGGTCAATTGTGTATTCGTAAAATAGCGGAGACCTGTAGCATTCGCCTTCGCTTCATTCAGATACGCCATATTTCCATACTTACCTACAACTTCGCTGCCCATGGACGTCTGGAAGGAACCTGCAGTTCTAGAGAAGAGAGTCGACTAATAGAGTTAGCTTTGCGTATTTCATCGCAGCATAGACCTTAACTAGAAGAAGGTATCATTAACAGTATCGTGCGCTACTCATAACTACATGAAAACCACTGCAATAACCTAGCAGGTTTGTATTCTTAATTTATTATCATTTAGAATTTGTTTTACGTCGCACCAACACACGCAGGTCTAATGGCGACGTTCGGATAGGTTTAGGATCGGAAAGTAAGCGGTCGTGGCCTTAATCAAGGTACAGCCCCAGCATGTACCTGGTGTGAAAATCGGAAACGACAGAAAAACATGTTCAGGACTGCAGACAGTGCGATTCGAACCCATTATCTCCCGAATGCAAGCTGACTGCTACGTGACCCACAACTACACGGCCACTCGCCCAGTGGATTAGAAATCCATTCTCTACAAGCTGCGTTTACTAGTGCAGTTTTTACCAGGGTAAAATCAAGCATTTTGGAGAATGAGAAGAGGGTAAATCACAGATAAAATATGTTTAAAATCACACTTTTCATTGGCTTATAGAGCTGGGTAGAAGTTCACCTAATCTAAAATATTTTAGGGGGTTTCAAACCTTTCCAGATTTCCATAATGGAATTTCTCTTCCACCACACGTTCGGGATTTTACATCTATTTAAGGAGTGGTCTGAAAGTTGCAGAATACATTCCTCAGTCTTCATCTGTAAGTTATTCAATTTTTCTGAAGGAATATCATCGAATCCTGATTTATTTTTCAGTTTTCTCCCTCCTAGTTTTGTTTATGGTCTAGTATAATTTCAAGGTATTCAGTGAAGCTTTCGCGTATTCTTGTTCATTGTTTACTTTGATCACTCTGGATTACCTTCCCGTTAAGTGTAGCTGATGTGCTGTGACGTCAGAGTGTCCTGCAGCCTTCTTCGGATTATTCTTAACATGTCTCAACTATCTTCAAGCTTTATGGTTCTCACTCGTTAAATTTGGACCTCATATAGTTTAAATCCAATGATCCTTTATGCTACATTCATGATGCTCGTCCACCTAAAGTTTGAGACTCTCGCGGTAAACCGTTTAATGCATTTTATGACTAATGGCATTCTAGCAATCTGTTTCAGTTCTTCAAATTAGATTTTAATAGTTTTGAAGCCCTGACAGGGCTGAACACATGAGGCAAATTTACTCAATCTAATGAATAATGCTGAATCTTGCACGAACAAAACTTCGGTATGGGTATTGCGGCTTTAACCCTTTCCAGACCGGTGATACCACATAGTATTATTATATTTATGGATGTCTTAGCTCATTTATAACTCAAAATGAAGTGCTTCTGGCCGATCCTGCTTTAGATTTACAGATAGTAGATTTTAAAACAGTTGAGCGAAATCTGACTACCGCTCCCGCAAGTTGGTCAAGTTGTTACGGTGTAAACCAACTAAGACTGCATCCTGCTCAGGCACAAATTTGTGTCTTTTTATCTCAGGAACAAGAAATTCCAAAATAGGCTGATAATGAAAGTAACGTGGTCTGATATTGAGTTAGAACTCTGCAATACCTACTTCAAAACACGTAGGAGTTGCTGTTAAAGTTCTCAATGTTGAAAAACACCATGTGAACCGCAAGATGAATGTTTCAAGCAGAAACAGTCTTCTCAGAAAATTGGCTGTATAACAATGGGGTCATTAACCATTAACTGTTAGAACTTCAGCATTGGATCTATGTTATTCTAATACTGAGTACGCGTGTTCATTTTGTTACATTTCATCTCATGCCATACGATGGACGTAGCTCTCAATAAGACCTGCGCATTAGTAACAGGTTGCTTAATGACGATTACAGTCGAAGGACTTTACCATGTTGAAGGAATATCACCATCCTCCGTTCGAAGGCTGCAGACAATGACAGGTTTCTAGTCGACTGTCAAAGCGCTCATCTACTCTACGGACAAGAACCTTCTTTACTGAGAGTTAAGTCGAGGAGGAGCTTCCTTGGATTGTCTACTGAACTGGGAGACCCAGCTGAAAGGAAGAAGTTATAGCTGTGGAAGACGTAGTTCTAACTCTCAGTACAAGAGCTAGAAGGCGAAATATTATCATCTGGTCACAGGTAGAGTTTCGATGGTCGAGAAATCTTTGAAGGACCTGAGGTGTAGCTAAGTTCTGTGTGAACTGCATGCTGAAAGTTTTAAGCAGAAGGTACAGCTCCAGCATTTGCTTGGTGTGAAAATGGGAAACAACGGTAATTCGTCTTCAGGTCTGCCGACAAATGGGTTTGAACTCACGATCTCTCGAATGCCAGCTTATAATTACATGATCCAAACCACGCAGCCACGTGCTCGTTAGGCGTTGAGTGGAGTAATTGATTTTGATGAACATCCAGAGGTTCGGTAGTTCTCCGATTGAATTCAGTGATGCGTACGTCAAATTATAACATCTGTGAATGGTACGTTAAATAATTTAAAATCTACCTTTACTGCACTATTTCAGTATCTGGTATTTTCAAAAATACGACTGTCAATTAAATGGACAGTTAAAGAAGTACAAGTGATTATTTCAATAAAACAGCTTATAGTGTTATTTGATGTTGATGGGACCAGTTCATTGTTTTTAAATGGAAGCACTGTATTTCACTGAAAGAAAATTGTATTGTCCGCTGATATTAATCTTATGTTTACCCTACGATAGCAGTGATGTTGATGTTGATGTTGATGATGATGTTTAGGTTATCATTCCATATAGTGGTTTTATTCAGACTCAATGACACCCTATCATATACTAAACATATCATTTCTACATAAATACTACATCATACATATACTCTAATCTGATTGTAATATTCATACTTTGGTCTACTCCTGCCGTTCCTACCACCCATACTTCCCTAGAAATCCAATTAAACAAGTCCTGAGTGTCTTAATATGTGTCCCGTTATTTTATCATTTCTTCTGGCCAAATTTTGAACAATTGTTCTCTTTTCACCAATTAGATTCAGTATCAATTCATTCGGTCCGCCTCTGTGGTGTAGTGGTTAGCGTGATTAGCTGCCACTCCCGGAGGCCCGGGTTCGATTCCCGGCTCTGCCACGAAATTTGAAAAGTGGTACGAGGGCTGGAACGGGTTCCACTCAGCCTCGGGAGGTCAACTGAGTAGAGGTGGGTTCGATTCCCACCTCAGCCATCCTGGAAGTGGTTTTCCGTGGTTTCCCACTTCTACTCCAGGCGAATGCCGGGATGGTACCTAACTTAAGACCACGGCCGCTTCCTTCCCTCTTCCTTGCCTATCCCTTCCAATCTTCCTATCCCTCCACAAGGCCCCTGTTCCGCATAGCAGGTGAGGCCGCCTGGGCGAGGTACTGGTCATACTCCCCAGTTGTATCCCCCGACCAAGAGTCTGAAGCTCCAGGACACTGCCCTTGAGGCGGTAGAGGTGGGATCCCTCGCTAAGTCCGAGGGAAAAACCGAACCTGGAGGGTAAACAGATGCAGATGATGATGATCAATTCATTCGTGATCCGAACTACCTATTTCACCTTCACCATAATTCTGTAACACCACAAAATAAACGCTGCTATGCTCTTCCTTTCTCTTTCATTTCCATGTAATGCCACGCTCCAGATAAAGGTCTTTGAGAACATCATTCTAATTCCTGTATACGTGACCCAAGTGAGCACATTATGTATCTTAAGGAAGGCCTTCTTTCCTCTTGCTAGTCTCTATATTATGTCCTCATTACTTCTGTCATAATTAGTAATTAGTAATTTAACATCCGGCTCAATGGCTAAATGGTTAGCGTGCTGGCCTTTGGTCACAGGGGTCCCGGGTTTGATTCCCGGCAGGGTCGGAAATTTTAACCATAATTGGTTAATTTCGCGGACACGGGGGCTGGGTGTATGTGTCGTCTTCATCATCATTTCATCCTCATCACGACACGCAGGTTGCCTACGAGAGTCAAATCAAAAGACCTGCATCTGGCGAGCCGAACTTGTCCTCGGACACTCCTGACACTAAAAAGCCATACGTCATTTCATTTCATTTCAGTTATTTAACTACTAAAGTAACAATATTAATCCATTTCCTTTAGGATTTCATTTCCTAATCGAATATTTCCTACATCACCTGATTTCGTTCGACTGCACTCCATTACTTTTGCTTAAGATTTATTAAATTTAATGTTGTACTCGTTCTCCAAGACGTGTCCATACTATTCAGTAATTTCACCACATCATCTGCAGACTCGCAAAAGTAAAAATATCCTTGGAAACTTTGGGAGTTTTGATTTCCTAACTTTGGATTATGATTATTTTCTCTAATTCCTCCTTGATGTCCTTTATTGCCTGTTCTATGTAAACAATGGAAAGGAGAGGGAACAAACAACAACCCTGCCTCACTCATTTCACGATGGATACTTCTTTTACATAGCCTTCGAATACTATCACTGCAGACTGAATTTTGTACAGATTGGAGAAAATTCTTCGTTTTTGGTATCTGATTCCGATAACCTTCAGAATTTCAAATAGCTTGGTACAATCTAAAAGGAGCTGAACATGTTTTCGCGTCAACTTTCTTGACTGTTATACACATCAGGTAACTGCAATGATTCGAGCTGGAAATCCAAAATCAATAATCATGTACAATTAACTGTATGCTTCAAAATGTTAAGGACTTCGCAAAAGGAAAGAAAATCACAAAGTAAACATCAAATCCCATTTTGTGATTTTAAAATTCATTCAAAAAGACGAATGACGGATTAACCGTGCTTCTCGATTCTTCGAGTATACTCCTGTCTCTGTCAACACTTATTATTAGCAGTATATTGAATACAATATTCTTCAAAATCAGGATTAGCTTATCTCAACGACTTCAAAAATTTGCCAGGCGTCCGAGGATTTTATCGGCGTACTGTGAAATATTTGAATAAAATGAATGCAGGCATTGACCAAATAAGAAACTGAAAACTGACAAATTAAAATAATGAAAATGAAGATAAGCAAGCTCAGTTATAATTTCCAAATTAATTGCACAATCTGAGTACATAATCCCTACCTAACCGTGATGATTTTAGCCCTTCGTTTTCTGACGGTACTTTAAAGTCGCACCTTTTAAAAATCGCTGCAGGAACTGCACTTTACTTGGAAATACGACGTGACTTCTCAATCGTCTTTACAAATAGTTTAGGAATGTACTAAGTGATAGCAGCATAGATCAAACACGATATACAGCAGCCATTTGGCTGAAATATGTGGCACTACGCAGAAGTGGTGAAGCAATTTTGGTGAATGCTGGAGTTTAAAGTTTATTTGATTTTTAATAGCATTTCTAATGCTCAAATTGCAAGCTAGAATTCTCCCCACTAAAAGGAATACCTGAACTAAAAAATTCTTCTATATGAACTTTGTCTCTATGTAGCATTACTAATATTTAGCATCTTTATGGTTTCATACATGTTTGTATATTTAATTCTACGTATCAGTAAGCCCCAAACACCATGGAGCAACAGCCTACCAAAGCGCCTGCAGATTACGAGGTGTCGTGTGGTCAGCCTGACATTCTCTCGGCCGTTATTCCTGGTTATTCTAGACCGGAACGTGTCAGTAAACCATATTTAGGTATTTATCCAAAAAATTATTAATTTACAAAACAAAGAGTTAATATTCCCACCTAAATATATACCACATCAACTAGTCGACTACTTCTGGGACTCCCACAAACCACCGATTCAGATTGCAAAGCTAGTTTTACGTTGGATAATACTGATAGTGGCAACTCAGTCTTTCTACCGGTAAACTCATAAGATCACCACTCAATATCGCAGCACCAGTCTGACTAGCACTCCGAAACTAATCCCTATGAGATACGGATCAGAGGCCGAAAGAGCTTATATTAAGATTATATGCCCTGCAATCCCACTCCATTTCGCCATTTTATAATTGTATCATGCAATTGTATCGTGGTCTTGAGCGTCAATTGCACATTTTACTGTACGTTATCTCCATCTGTTAGAATAGTTCTTGGAGCGGTTTTATTCATATGGTACGAAACGTTAACATAGTCACAGGATATGCTGCAGGGAGTTTTAATTACATGGTATAAGGACGGGGGAATCTCATCCATCTCGACCAACCCGTTTTACTCGTTTACATATTTTTTCAAAATTATACGTGTCGTCTCAGAACTCAAGAGCCTTAAAACTCACGAGTCTCAGAACCCACAAATTACAAGAAGAGAATTATTAAGAGTAGGTTTCTTTACCTAGGCCAGTCTCGAAACTCACGAGCTGGACCAGTTCTTCTTTGAATGGATTAATGTCCATCCTACCCACATGACGATTGTAGATATTTGAAAATATACCCGGAATTATGCGAAAATGTCCATTGTTAGCGCCAGCCGGAACTGAATGCCCTCTTGTAATTGGCTCCTCTCTCATCAAGAGGTGGACCTTTCGTGTAACCTTGCAAAGTATTCGCAACAGGAGATTGAGAAATCAGATAGACACTGGTGGACTGTTTCGCTTAAAACGCTATTGCAGTTATAAATGAACAGGCACACGCGCATGACAGTCTTTTTTATGACAAAACCATAATGTTACGCCCAACTGCTTATAAAACCTATAACCGTTGTACATTAAATTCAGTTTAAACCTTTGTGAATTAATGAATTACATGTTTAGTGTTCGATGACACCTAGCGGAATAACTAAGTATAGTGTTTTACATGGAGAATTGATTCTGTGGTAGAGTGATAAGTTCTGATAACAAAACATGGGATATCCGATCTAAATGTTGGCGGAGAAACAAGGGTTGAAGTGCAGTGAGAGTCATAGCGCATCTCATCCCTTCTGCGGTCATCGCGTCGTGAGTTTTGAGACTCACTATAATGTTACTTTAGCTACAAGTGTGTAGTCGTGAGTTTTCATGCAATTTTCATCTAATATTAGCCCATGAGTTTTGAGACTCCCGAGTTCTGAGACGTGAATTATATGGGACAGTTTATTTACATTAAACTATCATAAAAATTTTACTATTTGTGGATATAATTTTATCGTCGTTTACTGCATAATATACTAACCTACAATAAAATAGACTTACAGAGATTCATCTGGGTGCTTGAAAATTTTATAGCTCTGTATCTTAAAATCCTATATTTGTAATAGAGGGTGTAACAATATGATAGAGGTAAACATTGAGGAATACATTTCTCACACGTAAACGAAGAAGATATGTTATGAAACATGGGTACGGTAACGCTATAGTTCCATGTCAGAACTTATTTTCTACAACTCTTATTAAATACAACTTGAAGGCGTTTCAGTCTGTCGAAGACACACAAGTTAATTAAATATATTACACTATTACATACCTGTACAAAAAGCACATGATTAACAATTGTTTAATAGTGTATTATTTACAGGCATGTTGTACTGTAATGGTTATATTTAACGTGTGTGTTCCGCACACGGAAAAGCATTCAAGTTGCTTTTAACTGACTCGACACTGGATTGTATGGCCTCCTTCTTAATAAACAACTCTACTTAAAAGGAAACTATTTGGGCTCAAACAAACATATCTGTATGAAATTTTGGTTAGAGGACCATGCATTGTGCTGGTGAGTGCCTTCCTCCTGCAAGACTTTGCAAATGTGCGTAGATGTCACTGTAAAAGCCAAACGCAATGCCCATATCTTAGCTATAAATGCAAGTGAGGACTTTCAATAAAATTCTCAAAGCAATATGAATGACTGCAAAACGCACGCACAGTGAATGAAAACCAAGTTGATCACCTGTCATAAGTGCACATTCCATAATATCACTCCTGAACGCCATGTAGGTAACACTTTTGAATTTGTCCACAGGTTCACCAATATCGTAGCCAATATTATGCTACGCGTAACGAAACGTTGGTTTGTATAAGTCCGCAGATAAATGATTGTAAATGAAAGAATGCAATTTCATGATGAAATGAAATGGCGTATGGCTTTTAGTGCCGGGAGTGTCCGAGGACAAGTTCGGCTCGCCAGGTGCAAGTCTTTCGATTTGACACCTGTAGGCGACCTGCGCGTCGTGATGAGGATGAAATGATGATGAAGAAAACACATACACCCAGCCCCCGAACCAGCGAAATTAACCAATGATGGTAAAATTCCCGACCCTGCCGGGAATAAAACCCGAGACCCCTGTGACCGAAGGCCAGCATGCTTACCATTTATCCATGTACCCGGACAGTTTCATGATAAAGAATCTGTTATACAATTTGGTCTGCATGTTACTGGCCGTATCTTATTGTTGCACCTGTATACGAGATTCTGGAATATTTCCATTGATTTATTCTTATCTGAGGCCAAATTTTGTATGAAAGTCCGCTAAAGTGTTTTTATGACGAGTTCAGTGCCTTAAGTTCGATTTTTCACATTACTGTCAGTCCGAGCTTTAACTCTAATAAAACCGTAATTCTTGACCTAAACAGTTTTACGATATTCACTTTCTCTAATGTTAATCTCTCCCACAAGCTGTAAAAGTGCCGCGTTGAGTGGTTAGACGGTTGAGGCGCTTGCCTTCTGAACACAACTTTGCAAGTTTGATCCTGGCTCAGTGCGGTGGTATTAGAAGGTGTTCAAATAAGCCAGTCTCGTGTCGGTAGATTTAATGGCACGTAAAATAAGTTATGCGAGACTAAATTCTGGCACCTTGGCGTCTCCGGAATTCGTAAAAAATAGTGCGACGTAAAGCCAATAACATAATTTATTATTATTATTATTATTATTATTATTATTATTATTATTATTAATCTGTAAAACTGCAATTGTTGCTAAATGGATAAAAGCAAGCAAGCTTGGAATCATTTCGTAACTGTCAATATAATATCGTAAGTCATGGAAACCTTTGTTCAAATACAATATTTTTTTACGTACCTACATATATCGGAAATAGCATTCACCTCAAATAAAGACCGTCTAAGACAAAAGGTGCCAGTTACAGGCAAGTCACTCAGCTTACACCACAGCATTTAGAAGCAACGAATTCTTTGTAAAGTAGCCCGAACGCCAAGAAAACCAAGCAATTCAGTCTAGTATGACGTGAGTTATTTACTTCAACCAGACATTTCTAGGAATCATAAAAATGTCGCTATATTCATTATTATTAGAGCCCCGAAGTCAGGCATTATGCTTTTTTTTTTTTTTATCTGGATGTATACCTGGTGAGTCCGCTGCGCCTGACGTTTCTGCGTTTAGACATCCCAACGAACGTCAGCGAGTTGATGGTCGATTTTATTTTACCGTACACGAAGCTACTGTCGCCTTTAAAGCACTTACTGCATCATCACTGCACGACTTTTGCAAAAACATGCACGCGAAGGTATTTACACAATACTTCAAACTGCCATACGGTTATGTAAAATGTACGTGCCAATTATAAGCTTTCGATTGGTTATGAAATTATTGCTAAAAGCGATGGCATATTGATAGAAAAGGTGCGTGAGTTTGTGAAGCAGGACGTAGCATTTCAGGCACGATGGGGAGTAAATGTCTGGTGTGGTATACTGGGTGATCACCTAATTGGCCCATATTTCTCTGAGGATCATTTGACAGGAGCCCGGTACCTACAGTTTCTTGAAGACCAACTACCATTTATGCTAGAGGATTTGCCCCTGGGTTGGCATATAACCATGTGGTATCAAAACGACGGAGCTACCCCTCACACGTCAGCAGATGTTCGCAACTACCTGAATGTTACACATCCCGGTCGATGGATAGGAAGGGGAAGACCTGTCACCTGACCTGCTGGATCGCCCGATTTTTTTTTTTTTTTTTTTTTGCTAGTTGCTTTACGTCGCACCGACACAGATAGGTCTTATGGCGACGATGGGACAGGGAAGGGCTGGGAGTGGGAAGGAAGCGGCCGTGGCCTTAAGGTACAGCCCCAGCATTTGCCTGGTGTGAAAATGGGAAACCACGGAAAACCATTTTCAGGACTGCCGACAGTGGGGTTCGAACCTACTATCTGCCGAATACTGGATACTGGCCGCACTTAAGCGACTGCAGCTATCGAGCTCGGTGATCGCCCGATTTAATGCCACTGGACTTCTTCCTATGGGGCTATTTGAAGGATGTAATGTACGCTCAGCAGCCGGGAAATCATGAAAGCATTCGAAACCTTATTGCGGAAGCCTGTGAATCCGTAACACCTATAATGCTACAAAAAGCCCGAATGGCAGTTCGACAGTGTGCTGAAACGCACATTACTGCAGAAGGCCATCTATTCGAACATTTACTTCGCTAACACGCTGTTGCTCAGTCAAGAGGATTCAAACCCCAAACCATTCTATTCTCGTCCACCCCTGCTTATAAAACACCAACATAAGAAGCACTAATGGCCAAGAACAGTGCCAAAAGAAATAAATAAATAAATAAATAAATAAATAAATAAATAAATAAATAAATAAATAAATAAATAAATAAATAAATAAATAACCCATGACGTGAGGGCATTCGGATACATTGGCTCTGTGGATGATTCTCGAAGTACAGAATGTGATGTAATTTACAGTCTCAAGTGGGATTCGAACTTTATGACACCACGGCGATTCCAGCAAGTAGGTTTCCAGAAAGCCTACTAGATGGAGTACTACTTCCACTTCACAAATGCACACACGTGTTATATCAGTATGCCACCGCTTTTAGCGTTAATTTCATACCCTACTAAAAGCTCACAATTGGCACGTGCTTTTTACATAACCGTATAACAATTTAATGCATTGTATAAATGCCTGTCGCTTACGGTACACGTCTTTGCAAAGGTAATGGTGCATCGAGTGATTAAAGGCAATTGCTGCTTGGTATACGGCAAAGGAGAATAGACCGTTACGACACCAGTTAGGTTCTGTGGGATGCCTAACAGCATAAAAAAATCAGGCACGGCTGACTCACCCGGTATATAGAAGTGTCACACGGAGACAAACATATTTCGGTACGTTTGGGAACGGTAGGACGAATTATTATTTTGCCGTTTTTTGGCCTTATTTGCCTTCCGTAGCCTATTTGATAGTTTAATGCATTTTTAAAATTCTGGATATTTTCTGCTGTTATTTATGTACAATAATGTTTCAATGGAAAGAAAAAAATATACAATTCCGATATAATGTATTAATAACAAAGAAGAAATTATCATTTTAAATTAATGAATACAAATAACGTGTACATGAACGATATTTTCATATTAGACAAATCTTCACTCAAAACTCCACAAGCCAATAATGGTCGAGAGGTTTACCAGGTCCCGTCCTCGCTACGAAAAATTAATTGCTGGTGGTAATTATTGTTTTAAGTCGAAGAACAGCTTGGTAACCATCCTCTATTAAAACTAATCCGAAGGAAAATGGAGGAGGTCCAATACTTCGAAAAATGAAGATTGTGCCATATCCTGGCCATCTCTATCTTATATGGTTCGCTTTACGGACGAACTGCTTGCCCTCAGTTACTGATGTGTACTCAATGATTTCGGTATCATGGCTGACTTGACTTTTATTGAACATGAAAACTTAGCCCAAGGACATCAAAGATGTCGCCTTTGTCGTCCTGTGATTTTACGACGTTTGCTCTCAATCCTGTCTATCTAGTTTCCCCATGGCTCTTCCTCTAAACTTTTTGTATTGGTGAAGAGTTATGGCGAGCGACACAATGTTTCTACACTCTGGTTTATGTAAGCGTTATTTGAAACGTTTTAAGATGTAAATGCATTTTGTCTCGGTGGTTTCCAGCGTGGTTCATCGCAGATAAATGAATGGCTTAATTAAGGTAATGTAACTACTTTTATGTTTAGTTTTCTTTCTGTTATTTGAAGTTGGCCTCGTGGATAATATTACTTTTATATCGCCACGTGGCATTGTGGTTGGCCATTATTTCTTGCTCTCCGTGAGCATTTATTTATTTGGTGGCCGATTTTGTTCTTCCTGTTGTTGCACATGAAACGTTATTTATTGTATATCAGCTACGTTATTGTTTATGTCACTATTCTGTACATTGATTTGTGTCTTACTGTAACTGAGTGTCTGTATTACGTAAATGAGCTTTGTTGCACCTTGGGTGTGTGTTACGTCGATTTTATTGTACGGTTAATTTTGTGGAAGTCTTTGTTATTATTCATGTACCAAGTTGCTCTCCGATGTCCCCGCTATGTGGTTGTGTATGGGAAGGGCCTGTAAATGGATGGTTTGTGCTGTCTTGGCATTTTAATTTTATATGAGAGACGTATTGATGATGTGATTTGGGCCTCCGATCTTGAATGGGTTTGGCTTCGAATACCCGCGTGAGACGTTATTTATGAACTGTACTTCTACATTTTTGGGGTCTTTTGACCATCGTTACTTTTTACGCGTTCCATGTTTCTTGGATCCATTTTTAACCTATTGTGAGAGTGATCGAGTAAAATATATGTAGGACAAATATCATATGTCCTTTGTTCTTTTTTGCATTGTTTGTGCACTGACATTTTTTGGGTGTATGTGTTCCCTTAGATAAGCATTGTTTATCCCTGATCCCTCGTGCCATGCTTGCGCCTGCCTCCTTTCCCTTGTTCTTTGGTTCGGCCATACTTTATCTTTCGTCCTTTTTTGGAGTTCGTTGTTGGAAACCACTGTTGTGTGACATCTCAATGAATGTCCGTGTATTGTGATCTGTAAAGACTCGTCCTGTTGATACGGATATCAAATAATTTACAACTTCGGGCTGAGCTCTGCGTCACGGATTCATTCTATTTTGTTCCTAAGGTAACAATGTCTTGTTATTTTCTGATTAATTGTATTTTATGTATGGTTGAACCTGTTGGCTGAATCACATTACGGGTAGGCACGACGCTAAGACATTAGTGAATCGGTTATTAAGTTGATGTATTGTTTCCATCAGGGCTTGTTCCCTTTCTCTTATTTTATCTCTTCCTGATTTTCGTGTGGCCATTTACGTATTTTGATTTAATAATTATTTAATAAACACTTTTGTTTCCTACTCGGCGTTATTATTTGTAGGAGTAGGAGGCCTAGCATTTTTAATTTTATCCTTTTGATTTAATAGGCTCGAGTTCAGTTCATGACTTCGTCTCCGATCATTTTTTTCGACCAGTTACGCACAAACATGATAGGTATTTATTTTCTCGTCCCGTTACCTCTAGTTGCCCACCCTCATCGGAGGGTCTGCCTTACAAGGGCTGCACCCGGCTAGAAATAGTCACACGAAATTAATTACCTCTAGTTGATTTGAGATTCCACTGACTTTTTATTTTTTGGTTTTCATTTCCGTTATGTTTCTGTTTGTGTACGCGTTGTGTTTTCCGGCTATTTATTCCTCGGTGCTCATCGTGCCCGGACCTGCCGCGGGCATGCGAGATGAATAACATGGGGCTGGTCTAACACAACAACATAATCGTATTCATCGTTGGAAACTACTGGAACGCAAGGGGGTGCAAGTTATAGGAAGCATTAAATGAAAGGAGCGCGAAAATGGAAGACTCCCTAGGCCATGCAAATCTAATACGGTCGGGGTCCGGAAAGAACAAGAGTTGGCCAAGGGAGGTTTGATTAGGAAAGGCAAGAGCGAGGAATATGACACAAGGAAGTGGAAACAACGCCAGACCCAGCGGGTAAACGTGGTTGACAACCCGCACTCCCAAGTTGAGAAGCCCTAGTCCCCCTTTCATTCGCCTCTTTTACGACAGGCAGGGGATGCCGTTATTCTATCATCCTCACAAATAGGGGGACGTAGATAGATAATGCCTTTATTGGTGGTGAAGTTAGGGCTCAAGGCCCTCTCTTACACTTAACCACTAGATGTGTTTACATATACATAACTTATAATTTCGAATACAAATAAAACAAATAATAATAATAATAATAATAATAATAATAATAATAATAATAATAATAATAATAATAATGAAAGAATCCTTAATTTTAAAATACACAAAACGTACACTTAAATTATGTAACTGCAGTAATCCATTCATTCATCCCATTCATTCCTTCATTCACTCAACAATTATCCATCAAGTCAGCGGGATCTACACAGCAAATGCTCCCGGCAAGCCACTTTAAACTTGCGATGAGAAGGATTTTATCTAATGTTCGCAGGTAGCGAATTCCATGACCTAGACACAGAGATTATGAAGGAGCGGTTGTACACAGCAGTGCGGTTTATAGGTATGGCAAGAGAAGAACCAGATCTTGTATTGTGTTCATGATAGGACGAGAGGTAAGAAAAAGATGAAGACAGATAGTCGGGAGTATTAGTGGAAAGAACTTTGTGCAGAAGCGATAGCATGTGAAGTTCACGGCGCTGGTGCACTCGAAGCCACGACAGCTCCTTATAATAAGGTGATATATGAGCATCATATCGCAGATTAAAGATATATCTTATGCAGCTGTTCAGGCTCCGGTCCATTTTCTTGTTACTGTCCCAGGTTATTCCAGTCAACACAGTGTCACAGTAGTCAAATATAGGTAGTATAAGAGAGAGAATTATTTGTACTTTAAGTCGAACAGAGAATATATTAGCGAACCGTTTCAGGGGATATAAGCTTTTATGTACTTTATTGCATGTGCTTATCATCTGTTGAGTCCAGTTTAGAGTCTCAGTCATGATAATTCCTAAGTTAGTCACTGAAGTAGAGTAGGGTATGATTTTATTGTTTAAAATTATTGGGGGGATGTTCTGTTGCTTGAGGGAATAAAGGTTTTTACTGGTACCGATAATAATAACTTGAGTCTTATTTGGATTCATTAATAAACTGTTTTTATTTGCATAGTCACTAAGATGTTGAAGGTCAGAATTTATTTTAGTAATTGCAGTATCAATATCACTCGGTTTTGAATGATAGTAAATCTGTATATCATCCGCGTTCACTTGCAATTTGCAGAATTTAAGAGCTTTTGATATATCATTAATTTGGATGATAAATAGCAGTGGTCCGAGAACCGACCCCTGAGGGACGCCGAAGGTCTTCCTTTGCCATCCTGAACTCAAATTTCCAACTGTTACGCGTTGCCGTTTATTTTCTAGATAAGATAAAAAGAAACGAAGTGATACACTGTTAAAATTTAGCTCTCGAAGTTTTTGCAGTAGTAACTGAGGATTAACAGTGTCGAAGGCACTACTGAGATCTAATCATGTCAATACAGTCACGTCCCGTTGGTCCATTGCACGTCTGATATCATCTGTCACTCGTAGTAAAGCTGTCGCAGTGCTTTGTCCTTTCCTGAAGCCGGATTGAAAGGGATCCAAGAGGGAATGCTTGGTAAGGTATTCAGTAACTTGTATATGAACTAGACGTTCAAGCACCTTGGATAAGGGTGGTAGAATGGATACTGGACGATAATCTGAAGGAGAATCCAACTTGGAGCTCTTCGGGATGGGTCTAATTAGTGCATCTTTCCAAACATCTGGGAACACTCCGTTTGTCAGGTAGTAGTTAAATATATGAGTTAGTATTGGCAGAACAGCTCCTAAGATATCCTTAATAAGCGATATAGGAATGTCATCATTACCTGTGGCATTAGATGTTATAGCGTATATCACACGTTTAACTTCATTCGAGCTGACATTTCTAAAAGAGAATTGCTCATACACAGGCTGCTCTTTTAACAAGGGTAGTGAATTTTCTGGGAAGGAGGTAGAGGCTATTCTTGGCCGTGCGAAATGATCATTTAAAACATCTAGCGATATGCTTGGTAAGATTAAGTACTAAAATATGATGCATATGTGTGTTACTTAGCTCACATTAAAGCATCTTTATTATTTTAGTGCCCATTTTTATCATTTAAATAGCAAAGCAAAGTCACTTCCGTACAGGCCATGAAGGCCCTTGGAGGAGTGGAAGGTAAAGGCTTCCACCATTGTTAACCTCGGCGCGTGATGGGGTAGAGTGGTTAGCTCTACGCCCGGCCGTCTTTGCGCCCAGGAATTAACATGTAACTCATTTTTGGTGTAGGATGGGTGAACCTCAGGGCCATATGCACCTCCGGAAGTGCAAATCTCTTTTCATAAATTTTACGATTTCCTGACGGGGATTCGAACCCACGTCCTTCCGGGAGACCCGAGCACGCCTTTACCGCCTCGGCCAAGCAGCCCCTTGTCATTATAAATGCATATTTTAATTATTTTAATGCCCATTCCCTGAATGTTAAGTGCGTATTTGCCTGCCTATTTTAGCAGATATATAAGCCTGAATTTCCGGTCTAAGCTTGAATTTCCGGTCTCTAGTTATAATTATAAGTGCTCACCGGAAATTTTATTCAACCTTTCATAATCTTCCCTTCAAAGATCTAATTAGGTGTTTTACTGACCAATTCCTTAGATAATAATTATTAGCCACATACATTAGAAATATTTCCGCTAAGAAAACTATGAGAGAAGATACGATACCGAAAAAGAGAATAAGAAAGGCACCATCAAGATGATTAAGTTTTAAGGTCACAGGTCCGATTGTGTTATCTTCACGACCTTCATCATGGACAGAATTAATTTCTGAAGATAATTTAGCAGTAAAACTTAAATCATATTTCCACTTACTTAATATACCATTTTCTGTAATACCAAATATAATTTCATTAAACCGCTGTGTCATTATGTGCCTCTTGGGCAGAAACATTTGCGTTAGAGAAACTTTAATTTTAGTTTCCAGCGGTTTTATTAGAATTTCCCCATTTCTTGAGTAATTAATAGGGTATACCAAGTCCATAAAACTTTTTCCTTCAAAAAACGCAAATGTCTTCTGGAATGATGCAGCATTAAGGCACGTGTGTTCCTCATAACAGTTTTCAAATCTCTTAAATATTTCGGTGAATCTCAAGTCGTCTGAATTATCAAAAAAGGATTGAGCTCTGGGACGTCCTCCCAGGTGAAGAGGGCTGTTTAGCAGTTCCTCTATAGTAGTAATAGGAGGTTCGTAGCCTGGGTTAACAAGCAATCCTACCAGGGATGACTGATAGCCGGTGCTGATATAATAACAGTAAATGACCCAATGAAGGAAAAATAGACGACAGGCCCAAGTCCGTGGCTTTTCCCAAATGGATTCGCTAAGAAGTAATGAAAATGTTGCACACAAGCACAATATCACTGTTCTGTAGAGATCAATCTCTTCCTTTCTCCAGTGAAAATTGACATTGGCCAAAAAAACCATGAAAACTGAGGACACAAAGAATGAAACTAACACCCAGATCCAAACTGAAGGAGTAAATGCTTTGATGACAGCTTTCCATTGTGGTACCTTTCTCGGAACAGGGACGTAAAATGTTAAAACCTCCTGGAAATAGGGTAATGTTGGGTCTAGATCCCTGTATCTATCCTCCATAGAAATTAAGCACCCTAAACCAACATCCACTTCACTGTTATTTAACATATCAACAATATCTAGCCATTTTCTTTCAGGCTGTGGTAAATACTTCACTCTGAAATTTGACCTCTCTGCTATAACTCCCAGGATATAGATCTCAAATCCATTTTCATAATGAGTGTAGTTTGGAGGGTAGTTATTTAGGGTGTCATAGAGAGATGGGTATACGTAGGGAGGCCATACAACGACAGAAACTGAAAGCTCACAACCATGCATATTCTGAGGAACTTTGGACGGGAACAAATATCTACCCGAATGAAAATGACCTTGTTCACTTAGCAACCAATGATCCATTTCGGTTATCCTTCCTACTCCCCCACAATCATTCTTGGAGTCGTATGGGAACCAAGAATAAACGCTTATTGCACATTCACTTCCTGATCCTGTAAAATCGCACGTTGCTCCTGGCAGCAGAACAACAATATTGAAAACTTTCATTCGCCACAGTTCTTCTAAAAGGAGTCGGATGAAGTAATCCACTGCAACCGTATCACCCGCGCCTTCTGTGACAACCACAAAACGAGTTTCAGAACTCCACGGGATGTTTTTCATGAGATATGACAACTGAGAATGAATATTTCTTAACTGGCACTGAACACTTCCAAAGTTAAGGACCATAATAACACTATACACGCCTCCTTCGTTTGTTGGTTTCTCACTAAATTTTGTATTTGTTTTAGCTGTCATTACAGACCATTTATGCTTCTCATTTAAGAATTTAGTAACGGAATCCGATAACTCCATATGACTACTTGTATCAATTTTTCCAGGAACATGAAATTTAACATACTCTTCCTTTGGAGTTCCTTCACACGGTTCAGACCATATCAGGAAAACACGTCCTCCTTCCGGGAAATATTCAGCACTGACGTTCGCGAGACATGAAAATATTCTTCTCTTGATACCATCTGGGGACGTAGTAACAGTATGAAGTATACATAGAACAGAAATCGCACATATTTGTAAGATGTTCTTCGTCCTAGTCTTCATTGTGGATACCCCTAGAAGGGAACAAAAATAGTATCTGAATTATGATTTTAACAAATACAACTTCATTTACACATTAAAAATAAGTAGTTTAGTACATATATTAGTTATCAATAAAAGTAGATGATTCTCTATCATTTTTCCTAACATACATTTTCCCAACTTCAGAATCTCCAAAAGGAGCCATTTGGAAAGCCGGTTCTCCGTAGGGTTAAGTGATTTACAACTAGAGTAAAATTTTCCGGAAATGTTGTGAAATGTGTGAGAAACAAACGAAACCACTGCCATGTTGCTACATTCCTGCTGGGCCGTGGCCTACCAAGTGACCGCTGCTCAGCCTGAAGGCCTGCAGATTACGAGGTGACGCGTAGTCAGTGCGACGTATCCTCTTGGCCATTATTCTTAGCTTTCTAGAAATGTGAAAGATTATATTTTGGTATTGTTTACAGAGTGACTCTGGATCCTTGGTTGAATGGCGAGTGTAGTGGCCTTCGACTCAGAGGGCCCCGAGTTCAATTCCCGACCATGGCCGGAATTTTAACGTTGTTTAATTGCTCTTATTCCAGCGCTGAGTGTTTGTATACCTATTTATACACATCTTCATTTAATACAAAATATCACACTACAAACCATCATAGAAACACGCAATAATTATTACCCTCCATACAGGTTTAACGTCAAAAAAAGAAAAACTTCCGGCCGTAGAAATTTCGATCTTCATCAAGTAGAATAAACCTTATGATGGCATTCCCGACCCCAAGTGAGTAGGAAAGGACCAGAGAGGTGTCTGCTTACAGAATAGGGTTATGGCCGAATGTACGCTTGTAATCCATTTGGCGGACTTCATCCTTGTATGCTGCGTACTCAATCCGTCAAACACCAATTATCTGCAGTCTCCCAGGTGGTAGATTCCCTATCTGTTCTTTACCGAGTCTTTTTTTTAATAATTGCGAAGTATTTGGAATTTGTTGAATATTTCCTTCGGTAAATTATGCTAATTCCTAACTCCCCTTCCTATAAACGAATATTTGTCACAATTTGTCCTCTTGAAACTTGCGGAAGACAGACTATAAACATTCGTTTAAAAACAATGTGGAGTGATGTATTCACTATTGCGTGTTTCTGTGATGATTTGTAGTATTGAAATGAATATCAGCATTCCGGAAGCATACTGTAAAATTTGTCATTTAAGATCAGTAGGTTTTCCAGCAAATTGGAAAGACTCTTAACAGAGCCAAGCACGTTTATCACTTATAAATATTGAAGGAAAATGTGCATTAAGACGAACCCCATCTGGAAAAATAACAACATGGATTTAGGAGTGGGAGATCAACAGTAGACCTGATATTTGTGGTGCGACAATTTTTGGAAAAAATACTGGGAATAAAATCAGGAACAAGTCCGGTCATTCATCGACTTGAAGAAAGCATCTTATTGTATTACCACAGATAGGATTGTTTAACCCTGGACAAGAAAAAGTTCGGACAAAAATACGGGACAGAAGAATTCGAAGTTGGAACGGGTTTATTTGTTATCCTTACGAATGAAATACTCTAAGAATTCAAAAAGAAGATTGGGGATGAACAAAAAATCGTGACCATTTTCTGATGACATTGTGTTGTTAGGTGAAAGTGAAGACGAAGTTTAGGAACAGGCAAACATATGGAATTAAGTGAGTGAAGAATGAAAATTAATACAGTAGAACCTCTGTTAACCGGAACAAATATCAGTTTTGTAGTTAAACTTTCGTTGAATTCTTAGATTGAAGTAGACGAAAATACACATACAATGCTAATAAAGCATTGTAATGAACCCAAACTACTTAACATGTTTATAACAAACCATGAACGATAGTGCGTATAATTTGCATATTGTACTAGATTGTTCGAAGAAGTCTTCTATTTTCTTTGTTTCTTTTCACATCGTTTCCTAGCCGGTAAGTCACATCACCGTTTCATTAGCAGAACGTCAGAGGGCTTTGATTCGTCAGATCACAAACTGAGGTGGCAACAGAGGAGGGAAGGAGGCAGTCAAGTTCAGAATCCAAGCATTCCGTTACTCACCCCCTCTGTCATAACATAGTAAACAATGGAGCTAATAAAAGAGCCAAGAGTTTGTAACAGAAGAGGGAAGGTGGCACTCAAGGTTATAACATAAGACAAAGTAACAAACGATGTTTCTTGAATTAGTTCATGCCTAAAATATTTACCAGTCATTTCGGTTATACAGTAGTTCGGTTGAAATTTTTTTCGAATAACATAGGCTCCATTGTAAGCGAAAGATCAAAGCTGTCGTTATTATAAAAGAATGAAGGAACGGAAGAATAAGATTAACAGTTCAGACGAAGTGACTAGAAGTAGAAAGGACACTTCAATACCTTGGGAGAGTGATAATGGAAGGTGGAAGAATGCACCAAGAGATAAGCAGAAGAGTGCAATTAAGTAGAAGGTTTTACCAGTGTAAGAGGACTCTTTGGAGTAAAGAAGTGCCAATACGATGAAAGGACTTCATGTACAAGTACTACGTTCTACCAATCATGACATGAGGAGCTGTAATTTGGGTAACGGCCAAAGAAGAGGAATGTAAAATTAAGGCGAGAGAGATGAAATGTCTAAGAACACAATAATAACACGTAAAATACTAGGTCTATTCGGAGTGGCGGAGGAGAATAGGACGATCGAGACTGAGGTGGTATAGGTAAGGTAAGGGTTGTTCTACCCGAAGGCAGGTCCAAACCTCCGCAGATGTGTTCCTGAGCCGGAGTTCACGTGCGGTAGGGTGGCCAGTTCCATTCCCTTACCCCTCACCAACAGCGCGTGGCAACCCATCCCACTCCTGACCACGCCCAATGTTGCTTAACTTCGAAGATCTCACGGGATCCGATGTTTCAACACGGCTACGACCGTTGGCAAGGTGGTATGATCACGTAGAAATAATAGGAGGAACGACGATCCGGAAGTCAACGGTTGATCTGGATGATGGAGGGAGAAGACTTAGAGGTAGATTCAGGAAACGTTTATTACAATTTGTTTTACGACGCATCGACACAGATAGGTTTTATGGCGACGATGGGACAGGAAAGGGTTAGGAGTGGGAAGGAAGCGGCCGAGTCCTTTATTAAGGTACAGCCCCAGAATTTGCCTGGTGTGAAAATGGAAAAGCACGGAAAACAATCTTCAAGGCTGCCGACAGTGGAGTTAGAACCCACTATCTCCCGAATACTGGATATTGGCCGTACTTGAGCGATTGCAGCTATCGAGCTCGGTCACAGAAAATGGTGGATAGAAAAAACTGAACAAGACCTAATGAAGAGAATGGCAAACATTCATGGCTGCTTTGATGAATAATGGTGGAAAGATAGGCAAAGATGGAGACACATGATCCACAACCCAATCCAAGACCAATTTGGACAAGGGGAACAAAGGTGATGTTCTACCCTTCATTTATGTTTTTCTATGTGCTGTTTATCTCGTAGTGTTGCTCGGTGCTGACTCCATATGACTAACGAGATGGTATTACCTGCCTGCGCTTAAATTTGCCTTTCAAATTTTCGTGATAAAATCATTTGGGATCAGTAGTTCGGGAGCATGCATTCGGAAAAATTAGCATTCGATACTGCCACAATTCGGACAATAACATTAGGTAAAATGATGTCGGTTACGAAGATAAATAGGGTTCTCCTCAGAGTTTAAGTGTGATTGTAAGTGTTCTTCATATTGTGTGATCGGACGCAGTAATCTAGTTATAATATATTTACTGAAGACGGTGACCTATATGATACATGGAAGCAAGCAAGGAAACGAAATGATCATGGACAATATTTATACACATACAATAAATAAAGCCGGGTCGTTCAAGGGACAGTGACGTGCAATACATAACTTCTCCTGTCCAAATGCCAACCTTACCTTCCCGGGGTGAACAAACCTGTTTCCACAGACGAGGCTCTGAGACCGAGTCAAGGCGGTATAACTTTTACATCAATTACGGAAAAGAAATCTGTAATTTAAGCCAGTCCATTAGCTGAGAGGTGGCAGCCCCACCAATGGTCTTACATCCTTTGCGCTAGCAACCCGTCGGAAGGACGTTTGACTGCTTTCAAGTCTCGCAAAAGTAAATGAAACCAGACGGATATTAAAGATGACGAACATGGTAAAGGAAAGGTTAATGATAAAGATAATAAGTGGAATAAAAGTAATATATTTAAGTGTGCTACATGGAATGTGCAAGGAATAGCACACAAAGATGATCAACTAGATGACATCCTTCCGAAAAGGACATCTCGATTGCTTCAATCTCTGAAACCCAACGTAAACTACAAGGCTCAAAAGAAACGGTAAATTACCTACAATTTTATAGTGGGGTCAAGCAAGAGGATAGACGCCAAGCGAGAGTCGGGATCATGATATATAAAATACTAAGATCAAGAAGAGATAACTACATTTTCTGAAATGAAAGAATTATTTCGATAGGGCTAAAGCTATCCAGAGGCTGTCTGACAGTCATAGGTGTATATGCCCCAGTAGAGGGACGATCAGAAGACAATTGTAGTTTCTATAACAATTTACAGAAAATAGTCAGCAAAATTAATAAGCAAGATATACTTTTACTGGGAAATTTTAACGCCAGAGTAGTAAATCGTAAAATTAACAATATATGAACAAATGAGGAGAAAACTTGCAATATTATCAAAAGGAAACGTACTGACTTTCTACTCTTCAATTAGTTAAAAATAATGAGCACCATTTTTCCACATAAAGACAATCGTAAGTTCACATGGTCAGCTAGGAATCAGCGAACTATCATTGCTTATGTCATCTGCAACCAAAAGCTAGCAGAACGAATTTTATTTGTTAGAGTATATCGAGGTCCTGAAATGGAAACAAATCATTCCTTAGTAGTTTCACCAGTCCGCAAAAAGCCAAGGTGGATGAAGAGAAATGCACCCTGAATGTAACGAACAGGAACAACTTATTAAATTGGTACCGGTATTTTAAGAGATCCAATAATAAAATGGCTATACCAAAATAGACTTAATGATCTAATTTAAACAAAACCAGTGAGTACCAATGTAGAGGAAGAATGGTCAAATATTATCCTAGCTTTGATGCAGACAGCTTTTGAAAGTTTTTTTTTTTTTTTTTTTTTTTGCTATGGGCTTTACGTCGCACCGACACAGATAGGTCTTATGGCGACGATGGGATAGGAAAGGCCTAGGAGTTGGAAGGAAGCGGCCGTGGCCTTAATTAAGGTACAGCCCCAGCATTTGCCTGGTGTGAAAATGGTAAACCACGGAAAACCATTTTCAGGGCTGCCGATAGTGGGATTCGAACCTACTATCTCCCGGATGCAAGCTCACAGCCGCGCGCCTCTACGCGCACGGCCAACTCGCCCGGTTTTTGAAAGTTTAGGAATAAAGAGAAAATGAAAGGAAAAAAGGGCTTGAGAATCTGGGATGAAGAGATAAAAATGGTCATATCAGAAGAAAGAGATGCTTACAAGAAATTTCTGCCAACTGGCAAAATATAATATAAACTGAATGAACCTCAAAACTATCTTTACCTACAAAAACCTCAGCGCCTCACCCTATGTAGCAATTTTCGTTGACTACCAGAAGGGCTACAACTCGGTAGAGAGACAGCCCCTCTTTGAGACGTTAACTGAAATGGGACTCGATAAGAAGACCTTGAATCTCGTGAAGGCTACTCTAAAGAACAACATGTCCAAGTCAAATTCAGAGGGGTATTATCAAAAAGGTTCGAGATCAAAACAGGTGTTAGACAAGGAAATGGTTTGTCCCCCATCCTGTTTAACTGTCTGCTGGAGAAGGTCATTCGGGAATGGACGAATACACTAGCTAACAACTCTGGATTAAAAATCGGCTACAAAAAGACAAGGTAACAGTCACTTTATTGGCGTTCGCAGATGATCTTAAACTCTTAGCTTCAAGTATGGAAGAAACTACGTACCGGCTATCCTCCCTCGAATGCACAGCAGGTAAAGTAGGGCTGAAGATCGTTGTCAATAAAACAAAATTTCTGACCAACATCAGAGAAACACCCAACTTCATTTATTTTGGGGGAAAAATAATACGAAAGGCCAACTCATTCAAATATCTAGGAGAATGGATAATCCAAAATATTAATGAGGAGCTTGCAATGAAGAGTAGATGCACTAAATTGGAAAGAGCTTATCGTATTTGCAAGAACATATACCAGTCTAAATCCCTCTCCTTGAATCTTAAACTTAGACGCTACAACACCGTAGTAAGACCATATGTACTGTACGCCACAGAATGCAAAAACATGACCCGAAAAGGACAACTCAGAAAACTGGAACTGAAAGAGCGAACGATCCTCAGAAGGATTACCGGTCCCATTAAAGAAGGAGATGGGTACGGAATAAGGCAAAAATGAACTGTACAGTAAAATAGAGAGCATTACAACAGCTATGAGGAAGAGAAGACTAATATTCTATGGTCACATAGTCAGGATGGACAGCCAGAGACGCACTTCAAGGATCTTCAACACTGTATCTAGAGGGAAAGCAATAAATGCCAAATGGACGAATTTAGTTCGGAAAGACTTACAATACAAAAATATTGATCACATTGGCATTTACAGCCGAGATACGTTCAGAAAGTTAGTCAAGGCATCTGACTCTCCCCAGTCACCAACAGCTAAATCACTGCGTCCAAGAGTAGGAGTGAAATGGACTCAAGAATGTAAAGACATCCATAGCACTAGAATGAAGGAATAATGGACTAAGAAGAAAAAAGCTCACCAGAGTTAAGAACCTCGTGGTTCATTGAAGGCCTAAACGAAGACGAAGAAGATAAACTAAAGTACAATTATAAGAAAGCAGTGGCTAAACGAGAAGTTGGACGAAAACAGAAGGAAAGTTGAGGAAATTGTGTATCTGCATTGGAAACAGACTTAACAAGAACACAACCACAAACATGTAGAATTCTGAAAAAATTAAACAGGGAAGTTAAGTAAGAGGTAAAACTTGAAATAATACCACAAAATGACTGGCTTCATTATTTTCAAACACTTTGGAGAAGTTCAAAAAATGAAGTGTTAACTTTTTCAACATCTAAGAACAATTCATTTGAATCTATAACATTGAAAAATAATGCGTATGGCTTTTAGTGCTGGGAGTGTCCGAGGACAAGTTCGGCTCGCAAGATGAAGGTCTTTTGATTTGACTCCCGTAGGCGACCTGCGCGACGTGATGAGGATGAGATGATGAAGACGGCACATACATGTCAGCCATGTCAGCTCATTCAAATATCTTGGAAAATGGATAACCCCAAATAACCGAATATGTTAAAAATTCCCGACCCCACTGGGAATCGAACTCGGGACTCCTGTGACCAAAGGCCAGTACGCAAATCATTTTTTTGTTTTTGCTAGTGGCTTTACGTCTCACCGACACAGATAGGTCTTATGGTGACGATCGCTAAACATTTAGCCATGGAGCCGGACATCTATAACATTAAAGAAGAAGAAACTAAGGAATGGTACAGCACATGGAGAGGATGCAATACATGCAGAGCTGTTCAAATATTCTAGTAAAACTTTCAAACAAAGATTCCTTAGCTTTTCAAATCAAATTTCGAATGGAGACAATCCACCAGAAAGTTGGCAGGAAGCAACAGTTGTCCCTCTTCATAAAAATGGTGACAAAAAACCTTGAACATTACAGAGGAATTAGCATTGTTAACTCAGGTTATAAAATATATGCAAATATAATTTAAAAAAAAGGTTTCCGTAAAGGGCGCTCCTTCAATATGAAGGTATTAGTAGAAAAACTTACGTACACTTAAGAAAATGGAAATTGCAACACCATGATGGCATTGGTCGTTTGTGTTGATCTTCAACATATTGTACCGGTTACGACCTGTACATGCATATTCTTTGAGAGTTGATCGTATTTTATCACCACGCGTATTACTCCGTGCAAGCCTGGTTTGTTTACATTCAGCAGGACGAGCGAGGACTCTGAGAGCAAATGTATGCGTGACGTAGCCGCAGGGGCTAGTTAGATCACCCGCCTGTCATGCCACGTGCAGCTAGCCTGAACTCGTATGTTCCAGATTCAAGCGTCACACCTTCCGGAACATTCGATGGAGAAAAAAATTAAAACTATAATAATATTGTGGTAGCGACTTGAGCAACATGTCATTTTAAAGGTAATTACATAAACGTAGCAATGCTTGAATTTCAAGAAAATCCTTCGAGGGATTCAGGAGATAACCAGCTTCACGGCATATGTGACGTAGATGTCCCCAAACCAAATATAAGGAGGGCTCAATATAGCCTGATATTCAGTCAGTCAGTCAGTGACAGTCGAGTAGTCAGCGTGGCTATACTCGCTGCCATAATCGTCCGAAGCTATCTACGTGTGGTTCTAGTCTCACTGGGGAACGCTGAATTTCCTCGAAGTCTTTATTTACGAGTGGTGAATTCTTGTAAGTCTTTATAAATAACACTTGTAATATTTACCAGTGATGGACTTTAAATTTTCGCCAGTAATTATTCAAAGACTTGTGATATTTACGAGTGATGAACTCTAACATTATTCAATATTTACATGAGCGTAGACTTGTGATTTTCACCAGTGATTACTCAAAGACTTGTAATATTTAACAGTGTTGGACTCTAACTTTTCGCCAGTGATTATTTAAGGACTTGGAATATTCACAAGTGATGAACACTAAATTTGTTCGAAGTTTCCATAATCTTGTGATTTTTGCCAGGGATTACTTACAGACTTGTAAAATTTGCCATTGATGAACTATAACATCATTGAAAGTCTTCATGAACACGGACTTGTCATTTCCATGAGTGTTAAAGAGTGAATTCTTGAAAGTCTTTATAAACATTGACTAGTGATTTTACTAATGGTGTGAAAACTAATTATTTAAGGTTTTAATGAAATTTGACTTATCAATTCTGCGAGTGACGAAGAACACATTTTCGGAGTTTTGTGAGCATCAACCTCATTGTATTTGGATAATGTTATTACCCTCAACATCGTCAGGAACCAGCGGAGGTCATCACGAGCATCGGGAATTTGAGGCGTATTCCATGCAACCAACCTGGATGGTCCGTCCACATCTTGACGGAGTATTTGGGCATCTTCTGGAACGTGTTCCAGCCGGTGCGGCCTGGTGAGCTGGAGGCCCGGGCCATTTAAAGGACAATGTGGAAGACAACCCCTCAGCGCGACAGACAACTGTGAGAGAGGATCGCCGCATCATTCGGATGGCTCGGATGAAACCCCATGCAACAGCAGCGGAAATTCGAGCAGCTGTGGCACCCCACGTTACATAACAGTTGGTAATCGCCTGCGTGCAGCTGGCTTACGAGCCCGTGTCCCTGCAAAAGGTGTTCAATTGACCCCACAACAGCGACGTGTAAGGCTGGCCTGGTGTCGAGAATTGCATAGGGTCGTCTTTAGTGATGAATCGCGCTTCTGTCTTTCCGGCAGTGATCGCCGGTATCGTGTGCGCTGACGTACTCGGGAGAAGATCTTATTGTCGAGAGGCACACAGGGCCAACACCAAGCATTATGTTCTGGGGAGCTATTGGCTTTAATGTGAAATCACAAATATTGCTTTTTCAGGGCACTATGACTGCTCGACAGTACGATGATTGGGTACTCAATCCGGTGGTTGTCCCTATGATGGCGAACATTGCTAATTAGATGTTTCAGCATGACAATGCCCGGGTTCACGCTGCACGCATCTCCAGAGAAGCTCTCCACGACATCACAACCTTAGAATGGCCAGCCAGATCCTCGGACCTGAGTCCTGTTGAGCATGTTTGGGACATGATGGGTCGACAACTGGCCAACCGTCCTCAGCCACTCACAACTATGGAACAACTGACCCGTGCAGTGCAGCAAACATGGGCCAAAATTCCTCAAGAAGCGATACAGGGCCTTATTGATTCCATGCCTCAACGAATTCATCAATATATTGCAGCTCGTGGTGGGCACATCCTGTATTGATTGTTGTCCAAACTTGCGGTCAGAGGGACCTGAAAGTGAAATCATCGAATCACATCCGAACATCGTCCTGCACGTTCAATTGCAGCAATGTAGCACCACTGCTTCTGGGTGTTGCAATTTCCATTTTCTTCAGTGTAATTCAATTTAGAAACACACATTGCTTTTGTAGACTTCAAAAAGGAGTTTGACCGAAAAAAAGAAATATATGGCTTGAAATTCTAAAACAAGACAATGTCTCCCAACAGATTATTAACAATACCTACAACATCTGCAAATCCAATTTCATTTCTGTAAAATTGAACAAGAATCAGACCGAGTGGAAATCAATAAAAGTTGGTGAAATATAAGGCTGCGAACTATCCTCTATTGTTTATAATATATATGAATGCAATAATGGTAACTTGGACACAAGGATGCCATGGATCAATATCTACAAATAGGCGCCTCGAACACCTAGACGCCATGTTATATTCTGATGATGTTGCATTGCTGGCTACGACGGAAAATGACGTTGAAAGTTCAGTTTTGAATCATAAAAAGTTTCCTAAGATTTTTATATGGTTATTTCATCAGAAAAGACAAAAATAATGACCTTCAAATGAAGAGAACCGATTCCTAGTAAAATATGTTTAGGTAATACAACATTGGAAAGAGTATATATATTCAATTATCTCGGGTACAACTTATCATACCATTCCGAATTAGATATAGTAGCAAAAATTAATAAACTCACAAAAGATGCAGGAATAATAAACATCATGAAACTATCAGTTGTTCAGAAATATACTAGATTGCGCCTTTATAATACCCTAGCTAAACCAACACTTTGCTGTGGATGTGAGGCATGGACGTGAAGTTCTCAAGACTTGTCCCGAATTACAGCACAAGAAATGACATTAATGCGTCGTACAGCAGGGTACACAAAACGGGACCATAAAAGGAATGAAGAGATGCTAAAAGAACTAAAGGTACAAACGATAACTGACTACATCTGCAGTTGTCAGGAAAGCTTGAAACGTCATATGCAAAAGATAGAACCTGGTAGGTTGCCAAAAGATATTCTTCAATACCAACCCAGAAGAATAAATATATGTAGGGCGTCCGATGAAGAGATATAGGGAAAATGCATGACACATGGCCAAATACTTGAAAGGGAGACGATTATGATTAGCCCGTTGAATGGAGAAATACAAAGTCCTCTTGGGAAAACGTATTTCTGGCAATTTCTTTAATTGAAGATCGAAAATACGCAAGTGGTTGTATGTTCATTCACTATGGAAAAATATCGTGTGATCACATTGCGAGTGTTTTCCATTCTATTACTTCCCCCTTGTGGGTGGGGTTGCAGAATACATCCACAGTACCTCCTACGAATAAATAGGGGGTGCTCTCTGACCTCCCTTGGCCAATTCTTGTTCTCTTCTGACTCCAAAGATATTAGTTTTGTGAGGCCTGGGAAGTCTCTTTTTCATGCCGTTCGTGGCCCACCTGAATCTATTGCCGATACATTTATTTTTTGAAGGATCACACTTCTTCCATTATCCACTCTGATCAGTCTTAATAGAGGATGGCTGCCCACTTTTACTGCCTCTTAGAACAGTAAACACCAGCACCATATTCTATTTTTCTAAATTTTTAAGTATGAGGTTTGTAAATTAATTATTGATAGTACGCAATATTTAACGAATTAACAAGTACAATTGCATCAGATTACTTCAATGTAGTCACCCTCGAAGTTTATTACCTTTACACAAATGCCACAAAGCCGTTGGCAAGGCAAGGCAAGGCAAGGCAAGGCAAGGTATTTGTACTCCACGCACTAGCGCGCTCCGTCGCTGTCATTAACAGGAGCCTGGCACAACTACGTGGAAACAATGTCAGGGATCAGTTAAGGGCCCCGTGGTCGCCAAACCATGGTCCACAGTTCAGAGACCCTGCGGCCCCTTTTAGTCGCCTCTTACGACAGGCAGGGGATAACGTCTGGTGAGTACGGAGGGTGTCTGAAGACATCCCAGTAACACCGTTGCAATAAGAGCTTGACATTGTTTGCGACATGACAACGTGCGTTCTCATGCAACACGATAGGGCGATCGTCTCGGAATAAGCGTGGACATTTGCGCCGCATAGCCGGACGCAGACGTCGCTCAAGAACATGGCAATAGTATTCACTGCCGGCGGTTTGTGCCTCAGGCACGGCTTCGTAAGAATAACACCCTCGTAGTTGTATGCTAAAATCAGCGTAAGATTCACTCGACTGTGTTCCTGTCGAAATTTATCTGGACGTGGTAAATCTATGTGATACCATTCATTCGAATGATGTTTAATTCAGGCTAGTAGACTCGTACCGACGTCTCATCATTTGGCCAAAATACACTGCAGAAATGCGTCTTCTTCGTTGCGGAATCTGTCCAGGTGGATGCCAGCCAGTGCATGAAAAATGAAAATGCACAGCCTGTTTCCAGTCATTCGACAATGAAGCCCCATCTAGCGGCTAGGGTAGGAATTGTGCCGGCTGCAGAAGCCTATCGCACTCCTCGGGGGCAATGATTAATGAATGACAGATGCAATGGTGTAGGAGTGTTGCTGGAATTAAATATGACAGGGAAAACCGGAGTATCCGGAGAAAAGCCTGTCCCGCCTCCGCTTTCTCCAACACAAATCTCACATGGAGTGACCGGGATTAAAATAATTTATAAGGATGCGCTCATAACAGCATTACTTAACCTAGTAAAACAATTTACAAATTAGCAATTTTTATATTCTCAGTTCAAAACTTTAGAGTTTTCCCTACTATATTCGCTAATTGATTTCACCCTCTTCGGACATTCCGTTATATGATATAAACTGCACTTCTGATCAGAGAGGGTGCAAACGCACTCATTGTTTGGTTTATGAAAGGTGGTATTCCTGCAAATACAGTAATGAAAGCCATGTATGGCCAGCCTGGTAACAACATGCCTTTGCTCTTGACCTTCTTTAGTCCATTTTCTGTCAAATATAGCGCTTGTGCTGTAGAACTCCTCTTCTATCTCTTCTCCTCTCTCTGTCGTTGCAGCTTCTAGCTTGATCTAGTAGCTGGCAAAGAGTGTTTTAATCGTATGTCTTCTATAAAGAAGGTTTCCCTCATAAGAACATAAACTAGCCTAGAAGGGGATGCCTTGCTCATACCCATAACTCTCGTCATGAAATACGCCTTCACCTTCTCAATTTCCGTTAAGTCACTAAATGACAGCTTTTCCCATATTATTTCAATACCATAGGTGACTATTGGCTCTATTGCACTATGAAAGAGTTTCATCGCCGTATCAGTTGACAGCTGAGTTATATTTCTTATTTTATAAGTGGCTCTGATGGCCGCTGCTGATTTTTCCTGGATATGTATCCTGAAGGAACTTCCTGTCGGTTGCATGGTGATTCCTAAGTACTTGTGTTTCTTAACAACTTGAAGCGGTACACATTATATTGTCTTTTGCTGCTTGTTTCCCTCCTTTTCTGAATACCATTTGGACAGTTTTCTCCCTATTTATATAAAGATGATTCACCTCAGACCTTTTCTCTAGTTCAGATATTGCTGTTTGCACTTCTTCTTTGTTTCATGATCCAATCATCATTTCATCTGCATACATGATCAAAGTAGCCTTCGAATTATCGTTTATAATTGATTTGACATCTGCCGTTAGTATATTAAACAGAGTAGGACTTATAGGATCACCCTGCATGACACCGTTGGTTTGCCTTATTTTCCTTGATCTTATATCGTTGTTACTAATTTCAATGTAATTGTATCTCATGATTTGTATTATCAAGGTGAGTGGGTGGCTTTCCCCTATAAGGTCTCAACTTTTTCATTAGCGTTCTTCTGTTCACTAGGTCAAAGGCTTTTCTGTAATCTATGAATACTGCATAGTATTTTCCCTTGGGATGTCGCAATGCTTTTTCTATGTCCTGCATTAGAAGTTTCACGGCCTGTATTGTGCTCCTCTGTTTCCTAAAACCAAACTGGGAGTCTGGTAGATATGGATCAATTAGTATATCAGTGACTGGGATTTGAAACACGGAACCCAGCGGTGAGAGGCGGCGCGCTGCTGCCTGAGACACGGAGGCTCTCCCAGCTAGTGCATACCGGTGCTATTTTTGTACGTCGGTGAATCGATGTGGAACTCAACGGGACTCAATTTTCCTCATGTTTCGGCATTCCGCCATTTGATGATTGAGACCAACCTCTACGGATAATTCCAGGAGAGTCCAACGATGGTCTACGGAAACGAGACAACTCACGATGTCAATATGATCTTGAGGAATGAATGGCCGTCCTGTGCGGTGCAAATCCGCAGTCTCATTCCAACCCGCACGAAATGCCATGACCCATCTTGCAACCGTCCTAGACGGTAATACATTCCCACCACAGGCTTCACGTAATCGTCGATAACAGTCTGATGAATGTTTACCGCGAGCAACCTCGATTTAAGTCCTCTAACGCTGATCGCCTTTTGGAAACTTGTTTTATAGCGCTGAAATATACACTCTTCACTTCAACGCCACACAGCGACAACATTCCCAACAGGATGCCCGTGAAATGCACACTACATCAGCGCCACCTGACTGTCCCTATATCCTATTTTCGCATACCCGATCTCCTGCGAGTGTCTGGACTATTTTACCACTACATTACTTACATCCCTCGTAATGAACTCAATAATTATGATTTTGCGGCATTCAATTGTTTCTTAGCTATAACTAAAACGAATGAAACAGCTTCTCCTCTAAACAAGGCTGAAATCACCATGTCTGAAGAACAGAGATGAGCGTGAAGGAACACCGAAGTCGCAAAAATCGACTTCCTCGACTCGATTCGTATGCATAGCGATGACTCCGAACGCTTAGCCAATTCATTTAACAGCCAGCGAACCGAGAGTGTCGCCTTCGCTGTCCGAGGTGTGTACAGTAGCTGTTAGCTTGTCGACAGCGCTGGAGGTGACTTTCCGTGGCTGACTTTTTCGCGCCAGTCATATGCAGGACCAGAGCCCGGTCTATTTTTTTATTTTTTTTATTTTTTGCTATTGCCTTTACGTCGCGCCGACCCAGATAAGTCTTATGGCGATGATGGGACAGGAAAGAGCTACGACTGGGAAGTAAGCGGCCGTAGCCATAATTAAGGTACAGCCCCAGCATTCGTCTGGTGTAAAAATTGTAAACCACGGAAACCAACTTCAGGGCTGCCGACAGTGGGGTTCGAACACACTATCTCCTGAATACTGGATACTGGCCGCACTTAAGCGACTGCAGCTATCGAGCTCGGTCTTGTCTAATATTTTGTAATAATGTTTAAATTAACTTGGTTGAAAACATTCAAGTATATTGGACTGATAAGGTGCTAGTTAATGATTAAAAGTAAAGCTGTTCTTCTTCTGCCTCTTCTTCTTTTCCCATTCATGCGGGGTTGACGTTTCTAACAGATCATTTGCAGTTCTCTCAGTCCAAAACGGCATTTTCTCTTAATTTATTTTCCCTGAGAACTTCCCGCACACAATCCACCCATCTTCTTCTGAGACTACCTCTCTCCCTCCAACTTTCCACATTCATGTCTATCATTCTCCTTCCCACAATTTTCGTCTCTATACTTAATGTGGTCATACCAGAGCAATCGTCTTTCTTGGACCTGTCTACATATTTCGGTCACTTTAACGCTGCGTCGTATAAAGGTATTCTTGGTATTGTCCTACTTCGTAATCCCACACATCCATCTCAGCTTCTTCATTTCAGATACTCCCAATCGCTTACATTATGACTGCACTATTGGCCAAGTTTCTGTATCAATACAAATTAAAACAGTGTATTAGAAATATTGTTTGATGTCATGTTAACTTTCATGACGTAGCAGTTTTTGTTTATTTTTGACGTAGATCATACAAATGTGCCCCACGGTTTCTGTCACTGGCCCTCATTTAACGAGAAAGTGATACTTTATATTTAAATATCAGCTTTTCTGTTAGTGATTTAAACGTAAATATCTGTAGCATCGTTGGCAGAGTTGACAATTAATGAAATTGATTTTAAGAAGTGAGAAAAAAGGAACAAGCAGAAGTAGGGCTCTTTGGGACTCCGTTCGCCGGTCATCTCTACTAAATAATGTTCACCATCCCTCATATTACGTCACTCGGCTTGACCTTTGTGATGGTCGGTTCTGTGCCAACTCCCAACAGGAGTGCTTTTAGTAGCTTTCGTAAAATATTGATTTTCGTTTCAAAAATCGTATGCATTAAGTCGACGGAACTCTTATATTTACATAAGAAGTGTGTCCAATTCTGGTTTGGGAATTGAGTATGAAAGACCCCAACTCGGTGTCATTAACGGCGAAGGTTTACAAGAAATTCACAACTTAAAATTCTCTTTTTTTTTTTTTTTGGACTCCAGTCAGCCGGAGATTTCGAGTGACATGAAGAAAGTAAACTACTGGGAGTGAGGAGATGAGCTGCTCGACTAAGCGGGATTAGTAGACAAATACGCTTGAAATGAACTTTTAAAGGAAGAAACGATCATTTCATCAAAGAAAGGTGAACCTAAGGGGACAAATTGGGGCTAATATTCAGTTATATGACGAAGAGCCAGCGATTGGAATAATTTATCACGCAAAATGTTCGATACGTTTCAAAGTTCTTTGAAAGTATTTAAGAAAAGGCTGGGTGAACAATTAATGATGGTGTTATTGCTTCTTACATCACGCCAACTACATTTTTAATGTATTTGGAGGCACCTAGGTGCCGGAATTCAGTCCCGCAGGAGTTGCTGTACGTGCCAGTAAATCTACAGACACGAAGCTGACCGGGCAGAGCCAAGATAGAACGTTATTAGTTTACTAATGCCATTCCAAGCGATCCTCCACTGAAACCTCGGAACATATCACTTCGTCTCTTAGCCTCTTCTTAGCCTCAAGTCTTCTTAGCACGGAGTTTGCAGCAGTTTTCGTAACACTTCTCCTTTGTCGGAAATCACCCCGAAAATTCATTCTTCGAAGGATAAGGTCTCTTTCATTTACCTCCCGTTTAGCGTTAATAGAGGATAAATGTACAATTGTACTTCCCTTTTAAACAGTAATAAAAACTTCTGCTCGTACTGAAACACGGAAGAAGCATCTCATGGAGGGTTGAGTAACTTTTTCCTAACTCTGAGTTCCTTGAGAACCAAAGTGCTGATTCTGTCCCAAGATACTCAAAAAACGCAATGGTGGACAAACGTTTCTAGTGTATATTTCTTTTTGTCAACTGTCTGAACGGTCAATGTATCAGCGAAGTACGCGACGATTGCGATTATGAATCAGTGTAAGTTTGGAGCTCTTGATGAAGGTTCTGCTTTCTTGATCTATGTGATTTTGGCAATCGTCGTGAGGTTTATTGCCAAACCCTTTCAGTTTCTGATTTGAACAGCCTCCATTTTAAAATTTAATATTACAAGTTTCTGGGAATAATTTTACACGCATTCACGCAAATATAATTAAGAACATGCAATAGAAATCATGCGAACGTCACTACTCAATACAGCTTTAAACTACAAACATATTACCAAGAAGCGTATTTAAATATAAATACAGAAAATCTGATTCAAGTATTTTATCTTACCTTCGTTGCGAGCTAACAATAACTCGCTCTACCGAGAGAGAAATGTAATTGTAACCGAAGAAAATGTGTGCTTGAACGTAGGAGCTAGGCCCACTTAAGTGGCGGTTGATGCCTCAGCTAAGGAAGTTAATACTACAAGTAAAGGAGAGATCAGAACCCAGGTCAGTTATTCATGAGTTTCGATCACTCTCTCTTTCATATCTTTGACATATTGTTAGTAATCTACTTTGTTACGATTCTGTCGTCACAGTTCCTCAGTATACATCGCACGATGACTGAATACGTACTATTACATAATTTCTAAATGTTCTCCAACGAATCCGAGAGTTGCGTGATGTTTTCCACTTTAGTGATCCACCTAGGTATTCATTTAGTCAGTAAACACTTCTAATTGCACCGAGTAAGAAGCATTTCTGTTCGGCGAAGGCTATTAATCTTCGGCGTCAAAATGAGGTGTTATTTAACCTGAATTTCTTTGACATGTGTAACCTGCTCCTAGTGGACATGACAGGAATTACAAAAAAGAAGAGAATTCAAGACACCGAACAGTAAACACGAAAGTTCCTTCCTTTTTCCCCTCTGAGATATGGAGAGTTTTTTGATACTAAATAAAGAGACAATAGGTACGTTTTTCGGTGCTGTTTTTGATACTTTAACTGAAAGTAATAAAAATAATGAAAAGATATGTTAAATTATTTCGTTGTTAATTTTCGCGAGTCCTAGTCATTGGATGAATGGTTAGCGTTGAGGCCTTTGGTTCAGAGGGTCCATTCAGCCAAGGACTCGGGTAAAACGAAATCATTATTGAGTTTCATCATTTCTGTACCGGGAGGTACACCTCATCCCCGTACTTGAAGAACGCTATCTCTTATATAAGAATTGAAACATCTAGTACAAGAAGTTGGGACGTTGATCAGAAGATGTCACTACTAAATGACAGAGTAGTATGCTATTTTAAAGTTTCCTCAACTGACTGGATTTCTTTGTTTTGTTTTGCTGTATCACTGGCTGCAACAACTATTTCAAGAAATCTAAACTTTTTTCCCTAGATGTCTCGATTAAAAACTGAGGTCCTGCACTCTGGTGTAAAGTGAAATAACTAAAATTTTAAAGTTGTTTGTTTATATGTTTTCTGAACTGAAGTGACTTTTTCTTATTTTTAGTACTTCAATGTTTGCAACACTTCTTATTCATCCCGCCAACATGGGATTCTAACCAATCATAAATTTTCTGTATCTATCTTTCAGCCAATCATAGGCTTCTTTTACCTTTTTGTTTATCTAATAAAAGGAGTGGCTGTCTCCGTATTTAGTCCAGAGCCTTCTCGAACCTTCCTCTCGGGTATAAAATCTGTTGGTCTTTCGAGTTAACTTGTCTTATTGCTCGCCGAATTTCTGAGTATGTGTATTAAGAGAGGAGAAGGGGTTCCTCATTCTTAGGCAGGCAGAACATCAGCCCAGATAATGGCCACCAGTTTTCTATCTCTACAGTTTCCTCCACAAGCTGAATCTGAGGGGAAGGTTTCAATCTTTAGCTATCTAACCATCAATTCCTAAAATGTAAACTTTCCTCATTCTCATGTAAAATTTCATATAAGTCCTAAGGAACTAAACTGTAAATCGGGGATAGAGAGTGCGTTACCCTCTCGAGTTCCCCTTCAATTAATATTGAAGGTGACTAAGATTTTGTAATTGTTTTTCTCATGCAAATCATAATATAACTTGTCCTAGTCACCTCAGTAATGTGGGATTAGCCTCTACATCATCGGGCTGCAAGCCCAAGTAGGGTTTAAACCTGAGTTTTTAGGAGCGCAAGTGTACGCCTCCATACATTTTTGAGTTTGGGCCAGTAATTTAACCTGTTCTTTTTCACGAAGGCCCTGTAGTATGATTTCTAGATGCCTCTGCGTAAACTAAAATTCATATGGTATTATAAATTGCAGGTTGTGCCTAGAGAGTCTTAATGTGTAATTGTATTGAACAGAGAGACGCTCTTTTCCGTCTTGTAATTGTTAATGGTTGCCTTGAGTAGACCGTAAGAGTTCGGGAGCGCTGTCTCCTTGGTAGAATTTGTAGAGCATGTAAGTAAGCTCTTTGGTGGTTAGGTAATAGATATTCGTGTACTATTGAGTGGTGCCTTTGGAAAGCCATACATTGTAACCGTTGGAGAAAAGTGCCCTTGAAAATGGTGTTTTGTGAGGTATCTCTCCTTATCTATCTAACTAAACGCAACTTTTGTGATGTTGGGTCCTTGTAAATTAGGAGCTTGAAGCTCAAAATTGTAAATTACCAAACCTTGGTGTTTCTATTTTTGTACCAAGTACCTATGCACCTTAAAGTTTGTTATTTATTGAGATTTAAGATCTGAAAAGAAATGTAGCCTCTATTTTAAAAATTTTAATTTCATCATTGACTATCGTAGATAGACTTATTCCCAACAGCACCTTCTTTCACCACTGCGTTCCACTGATAACCCCGGAACAAGTGGTAGCAGAGCGTGGTTGAATGGGTCTAGATAAAGCCCCTTTTGACGACCAACCGTAGAAGTCGCTCCGAACTCTAAGAATTTTCTTGGTTGCTGGGAATTTTCAAAACTGTTATATTAATTTCCTGTAAACATGTCTGGTCCTCGCGAAGTCCTCGCTCCCGGGTACTTGCGCAAGTAGGAATCGATCTATGAGCTCCTCATTAGTAAGGTCAAATCAGGGGGCACGGTTTTGGCAGATATTGCCAAACTTAAGGAATCTCTAGGACTTCCTGTTTGTATCCCAGTATTTGGGGAGAAAGAAATGGATGAGGCTCTATCCACCATAACTGACAATGCCACCAAGCAAGCTTCTATAGTTAGTTTCTTTGAGGTGAGTGATCCATCTGTCAACTAACTTAAGAGTACTGGCTAGGCTGTTTCACTTCTACAAAAGGGCTAGTGACCTATTGTTTCTAAAATTAATGATCATGTTAAGGAGGCTAGTAATCTGGTTGATCACCTGTCCGAGATGTCTAATAGAGTTAGTCAATTGTTGTCTAGGGCCGCTACTCCCAAAAGTGACCAAGTCCCTTCAATAAACTTGGCTACTGAGGTGGATTCTAGTAAAGCTATAGAAAGTAGGAAATCTGTCGCTACGCAACAAGCATCTGCCCCGTCGGAAACTGAGTCTGGTCATCCAAGACAACTTCCACATTGCTCTGTGACTAACGCTGTGTTTGAGTCTTCTCAACCTCCTATGCCGTCACCTATTATGTCACCCGGTTTCGGTAGTTTGCCTCTCTCATTGGTCATGTTGCTTAAGGGCATATCCAAGTTTTCCGTAAATTCGACTAATGAGGACATTACTTTCTTAAGATTTTTACTGAAATTTCAAGACCATGCTTTAGTGTTTGCTGTCTGTCATTCCGAAATACTTGGTTTTTCTATTTTTGTACCAGCTACGCATGTAACCGAAAGTTTGTTATTTGTTGAAATTTAACATCTGAAAAGAAATATAACATTTATTTTAAAATTTTTATTTCATCTTTGACTATCATAGATAAACCCAATCCCACCAGCAACTTCTTTCACCTCTGCGTTCCACTGACAACCCCGGAACAATTTTTATCAGTATTAACATTAAACTTTCGTAGAAGAATAAATCAAAAAACCACAACTTAGTTTAATTATTTCTGTCAATTTTAGGATGCAACTTCCATAGTTTCAATCTTGCCACCTGATGTTTAAGGTCGGGCCACCAGGTGCGCCACTGTCAACATGTCTCTCAGTTTATTTCGGGAGAATATGGAAGTGTCTAGTATTATCTACAGTTTGACTGTTGGTGCTTAGTTATTAGTGTGCCCATCGAGCCATCAGAGTGAGTCACAGTCGCTGTCGCAAGTTTTCACGCCTGTTTTCCGCCATTATCCTCGAAACCTATTTGGTTATTCCGTCAAAAATTTCATAAAATTTGCCTTAATGTGTGATAAACGGGTAGAAGATTTTGTGTGTAGACGTCATTTTTTATGCAAAAGCTCTTAAATTATAGACTAGACACATGAATAGCAAGGAATATCAATGATACAATCTAGCAATTTATTCTCTGGAAAATGAACTTTAGTTCTATGAATAAGTATGGAGTGATTGCTGTCAAATGCGGGTTACTTGCTTCAATCGCATGTGCAATAGTTTTGCATTCCTCTTCGTTTGTTGATTCTTAAACGATGACTTTAATGCGTATTTTGTTGACTCTGTTCGTTCTAGCCGGTAGACACTTCGCTTCAGTCGAAGATTGGAAAGGCTGCTCTGAATCTTTCATCTCAACTTCACCATTTGGGAAAGAGGAGAATCATAACTTCATGCTTACTATTAGAATCTGTTGCTGGTTTATGAGATTGTACAAATTTGATGATCTACATCAATAATTCGCAATAACTTCAAAAAGTACCAAACTGTAGATGAAAAAATGTGTATTTTCAAGTGTTTGCTGATATAATATTACATTCTATTACCACAGACAGGTCTTATGGCGACGAAGGGGATGGAAATGACTAGGAGTGGGAAGGATGTGACCACGGCCTTATTTAAGTTGCAGCATTTGCCGGATATGAAAATGGAAAACCACGTAAAATCATCTTCAGGTCTGCCGACAGTGGGATTTGAGCCAACTATCTTCCGATTGCAAGCTCCTCCTCAGTAAGTGCATGCTTAAAAAAAAAAAAACACTGTTACATAACTTATGTTATTTGAAATTCGACTGTATTACAAAGAAAGACTGAATATTTTTAATACCGTGAAACACAAGTTCCTAGAGCACTAACTACTTCAAGCAGACGTACAGGAAGAAGGTGCTATCGAGGAGCCAACCGATGAAGATTGTGATGACAAGAGACGGGAATTTGCCTATCTGGCTATTTTATTCCTTTGTTTATAAACGTAGGCTTTTGAGATAAAAATCCGTTTCAGGGTCTTTAAGTTAGATTTCGTTGGTTTTATTGTGCCTATAAATGTCTATTTCGGCTGTTTGTGCTTATTTGGAATAAAATTGCCTATTTGATGTCTTTTAAATATATTTTAAACAAGCCGATTTTCTTCCAGTGCATTACATTGTAACTGATGTGCTCGACAGAATTATCTTCTCATTTCTAAATATCTGTTTACCCCACGAACAAAAATGGGAATTCTCGGAAGTCACAAGAAATAGTTCTTGGGGAATTTCCGTCAGAAGAAACAAGGAACAATTTGACCTCGAAGCCTTCAACCCTTCCAACCTTCTAAGACATATGCGAGAACCAATCAACGTCGAACTACGTTGCACAACCCATATCCCTTATACCTCCTCATTGTGAACTGTTGTACGCGTACGCTTTATCTTCAGAACGAGTTGTGATTAATTGTGAAGAAGAAGTGTGTCTGTGGCAATACCCAAAGAAAAATCACTGGGCGAGTTGGTTGTGCGCTTAGAGGCGCGCAGGTATGAGCTTGCATCCGGGAGATAGTGGGTTGGAGCCCCATTGTCGGCAGCCCTGAAAATGGTTTTCCGTGGTTCCCATTTTCACACCAGTCAAATGCTGGGGCTGTACCTTAATTAAGGCCACGGTCGCTTCCTTCCCACTCCTACGCCTTACCCATCCCACCGTCACCATAAGACTTATCTGTGTCGGCGTGAGGTAAAAATAAAATGCAATTGCAAAGAAAAATCGTCGAAGTCCTACTGGCTGAAGTGCTGAATCACAGGGGATGAGTTCGTTTGTTCCTATTATCTTTTGTGAATGAACTACGATCGCATTTCATTGTAGCATTTATAGGCCTATCTTACTTAGAGAGTTATTTTGTTGCAATGCTGTATTAGTCATGAACATTCAATAGCTTATAATGCTAAAATGTAAATAATCATTTAATTCCTGAACGAGGAGTAAAACCGCCGGTGGTCTCTTGTCACAAAGTGGATGAAAATTAAAAATAGGTAATTTGAACTCTGATTCATTTCCTGTGAAAATAGAGATTTACAATTGAGATATTTTCTTTCTTTCTTTCTTTCTTTCTTTCTTTCTTTCTTTCTTTCTTTCTTTCTTTCTCTCTCTCTTTCCTTCTTAATTAGTTTACTCTCCAGGGTAGGTTTTGCCTCGGACTCAGCGAAGGATCCCACCTCTACCGTCTCAAGGGCAGTGTCCTGGAGCGTGAAACTAAGGGTCTGGGGATACAACAGGGGAGCAGGACTACTACCTCACCCAGACAGCCTCACCTTCTATGCTGAATAGGGGCCTTGATGGGAAATTGGAAGATTGGAAGGGGTAGACAAGGAAGAGGGCAGGAAGCGGCCGTGGCCTTAAGTTAGGTACCATCCCGTCATTTACCTGGAGAAGAAGTGGGAAACCACGAAAAACCATGTCGAGGATAGCTGAGGTGGGAAACGAACCCACCTCTACTCAATTTATCTCCCGAGGCTGAGTGGACCCCGTTCCAGCCCTCGTGCCACTTTTTAAATTTCGTGGCAGAGCCGGTAATAAGACCCGGGCCTCCGTGGGTGGTGGCAAATCACACTAACTACTACACCAAAGAAGCGGACTACAACTTAAATGTATTTTTTTTAATCATGAGTAACTTTCACCGGCTTTATGTGTAGGCACTTGTGAACTCTGGTCGGCCCCGTGGTGTAGGGGTAGCGTGACTGTCTCTTACCCGGAGGCCTCGGGTTCGATTCCCGGCCAGGTCAGGGATTTTTACCTGGACCTGAGGGCTGGTTCGAGGTCCACTCAGCCTACGTGATTAGAATTTAGGAGCTATCTGATAGTGACATAGCGGCCCGGTCTTGAATAACACACGAAGGATAACTAGTTTAATACAGATATTGTTAACAAATGTAAATGATTCGCTATCATTTTCCTGAATTCAAAATTCCCCAGTTAGCCATCTCCTAAATTGGTTACCATTAACTATAGACTAGCAAGACAACCGCTAGGTATTATAAGGTTAAACTTCTGCTGAACTTGTTCTCCAGCAGTCTACGGTACCACTTCTCAAAAAGGACGAACAACACACAACTGCAACAGCAGACCATCAGACGTGACATCGCCCGAGCAGTCCACAGGAGTGAAACGTTGTACGCAAAGTGCTTGATCAGTTTGTTTGTTAATTTTTAATTAATATCTTCACAACATGGTTCATGTCAATGGTAGACTAATACTCGCCAAACACTGAAATTAATTTTTAAAATTCATTGTGATTTACACGTGCAGTGATGTGACCGGCACTGTTAATTCTTATCATTGGAGAGTCAACAAGCCTCGTTTTATACAGTGGACTGCAAGGTGTCTGTTGCGAGTTGAATAGTTTGGACCAGTAAGTTGAAGCAATGCCGTATTCATCTAGGTCTCACAAGCTACCTGATTTTTTAGATATTTTTCACTTTAGGTGTGTATGTTCATGCCTCTTAACTGCTGGCACCGAGTTCGATTCCCCGTAGTGAAGACATTTATAATTCTGGAATGATGGCTGGAATGTTGTTCATTCAAACTCATGAGACTAACTGAAGAGTGCTCTTATATGAAACGCTGATATTTGGCCCTAAGAGCGGAATTATTCTACTGAGAATCTCACCTCACTCTCAACATTACATCTGAAAACCTAGAGTCCATCTGGATGGACAGCAAATCGTCGTTGCCGGGACAAAACCTCCTATGTGATAATATTTTTGGAGATATACTGACCCGCAGCACATACATTATGAAGAGCGAGAATGCATTGACAATATTCGCACAATATTGCACCTTAAATGATAGAACCTTACCGGCCAATGTTCTAAGTTGAAATATTTCACACAGGAGGTTTTGTCCCGGCAGCGACGAAATGTCTTAACAGGCCACGGATATGAATGGGCTTGTTTGTTTATTTCTTTGTTCATGTTTCTTTAATCACAGCAAGAGGAGGAACAGGCTGATTCGTAAGGATAAATGTACTGGAAATTAAAAGAAAAGAACCAATACTCCGTAAAAATGACTTGATCTTTCCTAACCTAAAAATTACAGTAACATATGCAGGATGCCTCCCTGTGTATGTACCTTACCTCCAAATCACCATTGCTGTGCATTTCCTTGTGCTAGCTGGTACCCCATAACTTCTGTACGTACTGAAAGGCGGACTAAGCATCTTAAGGAGGCTTGAGTAATTTTGTCTTTACTCTGAGCTCAACGAGAACAAGAGTGCTGGCTCTGTACTCCATTCAAGACATTGAAAGTACACAATGGTGAAGTCACGTTTCTATGACTTATTTCTTCTTGTCATATGTCTAAACGATCCATATATCAGCGACAGACATGACGATCGCGATTATCAACGCACTGACCAACATTTCTGAGCTCTTGGTGAATGTCCTACTTTTCTAGCTCTATGTGATTTTGGCACTCACCGTGAGGGTCATTGCCGAGTCGTTTGATTTTATGATTTGAACTGCTCCATACTTTTTAGTTTAATAACATAGGTTTCTAAGAACAATTTTACAAACATTGACGAAAATATGATTAAGAATACGCTATAGAAAGCATGTAAACAGCTCAACTCATTCGATGACCTTTAAACTAAATACCTATTTGTCAAGGAACGTTTTTAAATATAAATGAGAAAATCTGTTTCAGTCTTTTATCTTACCTTTTCTCGTAGTTAACATTAACTCACTGCACTGAGAGAAAAGTGGAATTGACCAAGGCCTATTGAATTGGTGATTGGTCCCACAGGTAAGAAACTTTGTTACTAGCAATGGTGCAAACAAAATCCAGGTCAGTTACCAATGAGTTGTAATCTCTCTCTCCCTCCCATGTTTGACATATTGTTAGTAGCCTATTTTGTTACGATACTGTGGTTCCAGTTTATCAGTCCATATCGTACAATGATTAAATAGATAGTATTGCATACCTTTTAAATTTCTTCCCACGAGTCCATTACTTGCATGCTATTTGTCATTATGCATGTTCCATTAGCCTGTGAACTTCTCTAAAAGCTCCGAGTAAAATAGATATCTGTTCGGCGAAGTCTATCAATCTTTTGCATCAAAATAAAGTGTTACTTAATCTAGATGCCTTTGGCATGCAAACAATGCGTCGGGAAGCACTTGAATGCCATGAAAATCAAATATTTTCTCTGTGTGTATGTTTGGTATTCAGCCTGAAGGCTGGTTTGATCCTCTGCAGCTCCGCCAACAGCTGTCATAAATAGCCTAGGCATCACTGAAGAGGCGTACTAGGGAAATAAGGAGTGAGGTAGTTTCCCGTTGCTTTCCTCTTTCTCTGTGTAAGCAGTGGAATTCAAATACAGATCTATACATTAAAATAGTTTACTAAAAACAGCTTTGGCAAATTCGTCTGTCCGTTCCACTGGACCGAATTGCTTTGTTTCTATTGTATTCTATCGGGAATTACCTATCGGCGAATCATGGGATATTGATAGGTCTCCAAGTTCAGCCAACTTATACTAATCATAAAATTAAATCATCAAATGATCACTCCAGTAATTACAGGCGAAGACACCCTCATCCGGAACATATTCTGTACGTAACAGGTTGTTAAGCGACTAAAACTTTCATTAATATTCAGAACCTTAGTAATGTGATTGCATGCAGCCATGTTTGAATACTACCTGTCAAGCCAGAGAGTATACACTTCCTCTGATCACAGAAGAAATACTGTCCCCTGCTAGATGCTCTTTAATTCTCTAAACTTTTCCAGCGTTCAGATATATTCAACAGATGGCAGACCGTTCGTAAAAACGTACATGCTGCAAAGAGATAAAAGTCTACGTACAAACAGACCCCATCATGGTGTACGCCTTAGACGTTATCTGGAAACACCAATCGAAGGATAACCTAGCTACACTAGAAAGAGTGACGGTCATAGATCTTAAAAGACGCTCCTTCGAGACTAACCTATGAACTCACAAGACAATATATCGATAGATTTTCACGAAAGTGGCGGCATGTTGACGTCAAAATGGATGAATTTTGACTACGAACTGCGGCGTACCATAACGCGCGTATTAAATGTTCATAAAATCATTAAAAATGGCAGGAAAAACGATATGACATGACAAACATATCAAGAAAAGTTATCTGACTTGTTTATAACGAATGCTGCGGAGCACCACGAGTCTTCTAGTTTTAACTACTTTTTATCTGTAGAACCATAGTGCAACTTACGTTAGTTAATTTTCTACCATTCTTAACTCAAGGTGCCTGGTTCGATACCACTGTGGTAGTTGGCACTAGATGGTGACAGCTCTGTATTTGGCTTCAGGTACGTCATTGAACACCCTTGAGACAACTTTTCGATTCTTATGGGTCCCTCCTCCTTTTCCTCCTTCCAGGCAGATTTCCTTTGCTTCTTCACATTCTTAACTTCTTAAGCCGTTTTCGAAGATGGCTCTATCTAATATTTCATCTCTTGTGATACACAGCTCAGCCATAACAACTTCGATAAACCATCGGACATGTGTTGTTGGATTTTATCGAAAAGTTATCTTCGTCAACTTGTTTATTCTCTATAATCACTTCCTCTGAAACACAATAGGTTTTGGAGAATGACCGTTACTTTAAAACCAGTTTCAATTTCAAAAGAGTTTGAGACTTACTAGAAAAACGTTAGTTTAGATTTTGTGTTTATTGAAGTCTGCTTAGTTTTTGTTAAATTGTCTTTGCACCAAATTTTTCCAGCAGTTTATTATTATTATTATTATTGTACCAGGGATAGACCCTCCCGGCTATTTAAACGGAGCGCCTTCTACACTATGGCTATCTCTCACAGTTATTGAGAACTTTTAAGACATTCAAAAACTTTCTTCTCCGATGGTTGAATGGCTCTGGTATCTACTTTCTAGCGATTTCTGGAGGGCTAAGCCCAAATTAGTTTACGAATTAATTTAATTTGTCGTAGTTCGTTAAGCTTGTTACTGGTTGTCTTTTCTATGTGCCGAAGTTGCAAATACATCATGTGGTTTCTCCTCTAATGTATCGTAATCTACCTATATCCTACCAGTAACTAAGTTATATAACCAATCCGAACTCAAGGCCAAGGGAGTGTATGCAAATTTAGCATATCAGGGTTCTAGATGCTAATATAGTCTAGTACTTTCCCCTGAGAATCTTTTTAAGGGGAGCGCTTTTGGGCCGTCTTGTCTGATTTGTTCAGGTGATTGAGAGTGCGACTTTACGTAGGTTAGAGGGGGCAGGAGGCTTGAAGTGACCCGCTTGAAGAAGATCTAGCGCTAACAGGCAATGGCAGAATTTACCTAAATATGTGATTGTGCAGGCGTGTGTTCTGAGGGGAAGATTTCGGCGGGTTTCCTTAAAATCTATTAATATGCAATCTTTTAATTTTTCACTGAAATGTAGGACCTTCTGCACAGTCTTCAGACTCAATTTATATTCCCTACTGGGAAAATACGTAATATAAGAGAACACGAGTGGTAAGCCTCGGAACTCTCCCCTTCTACATTTGAGCTGGCTGACTAACATTTTTCAGCCTCTAATTTTTGTAATTTTGTCTGGCCTTTAAATGTTACCCATTCAGTCACCATTTTTAGTATGAGATTAGCCTCTGTGTCATTGGGCCTTTCCTCACAGGTTCTCGTCTTTTCTAGAACATTCTTCTAAAGAGTGCTGGTGCTTCGACTCTTTGCCATTTGTTAATGGCCCATTGTGTCGTATCCTTTAATTTTCCGTATTAAGGCCTAGTGGAATGGGTAATATGCCCCTTTATAATCCTTATGGTTTTGTGCGTAAACGTTCCTTACGTTTAGGTTCCCTTGGGGGACAGTACTTAAAGTAGTTGCGAAATTTTGTAATTGATAAGCCCAACATGGGGCAACCTGTGTAAGAACACTATGAATGGGGTCACCAAAAATGGTTAATTGTGTAATTGAGAATGTAACAAGCATCATATCACTTTATTGACGATAGCCTGTATGTTTTTGGAGCTCAGACTCTATAATTATGCTCTTTCATAATGTGTACCTGTTCGGAGCTATTGTGCTCTTTCATATGTAGGTTAAGGACTGGAAGTTTCTCCCAATTAATCTTGTACCTGATTAAGGACTTCTAAGTCCAATATATTGCTGGAGCTGACAATCTCTGTTAAATGTGCATATTCTCAGGTAATTTTTCAACTCCTTCTCGTTAAATCACTAGATTATCTATGCGGGTTTTAAGAGGGGAAAGAAATAAAATTTCCAGTTTTTTTACAGTTAACTTTTGCTCTAAGTGAACTCCTGGCCAGCCGTTCACCCCACGTGCTTCCTTACCTCTGCGTTCCACTATAAATCCCTGTAACTATTGTTATTGTTATGATTACTATTATTATTACTATTATTGTTGTTCAAACTACTTGTGAAGAACGAAATCGAACTCGACAGTGTCAGAATTGATGAAAAAGAAATGTTATAATCACGTGTTACCCGCGAGTGGAATTTCAAGGAATTATGCTCAAAGACTTGTCAAAAATAGAGTAAGAGCTTAAACTATGATGGTATCTGATAAAATTAAAAATTTACAAATATGTAATTTATTACACGTACATATAGTAACTTGCAAAATACCTTGCATTTTAAGGGTGAAGTGCCATTATTATTATTATTATTATTATTATTATTATTATTATTATTATTATTATTATTATTATTATTATTATTGGGGTGAGTAGCTTAGACGGTTGAGCGCTGGCCTTCTGAGTTCAAATGGTAGGTTTGATCCTGCCTCAGTCCGGTGGTACTGAAGTTGCTGAAATACGGCAGCCTCGTGATGCCAGATTTACTGGCACGTAAAATAACTCCTAAGGGACAAAATTCTGGCACTTTGGCGTCTCCGAAAACCATAAATATAATGAGTGGGACGTAATACCAATAACATTGTGGTAGTAGTAGTAGATTTCCATTTGTCTCTTATCACAGGTCAGAACAAAGTAGAGTATCTACCGAAGTCTCAGTATCATTTAACTCAGAGGCTGCAAGGAAGCTGCTGACGTTTGGGCGGTGCTGAGTAGTGATATCCGGAGCACGACTAGCGTGACTCAATGTTACTCATCGGAATAGTCCTGATGCAATAGTTAATATGACCCAGTGAGGAGTGCAACGGCAAACTAACTCATTCCTCATCACTCTCTGTACACCTCATTGTGACGTCGTGATTGATTTTTGCGATGTCCTTACACAAATATATCCGTTGGTGCTACTATTTAAGAATAAAATAAGCATTCGGGCTTAAGACTTGACAGACTTATTATTACTAAAATTATTATTAGTATTTATTTTATTTACATCTCACTAACTACTTCAATGGTTTTCGGAGATGCCGAGGTGCCGCAGCTTAGTCCCGCAGGAGTTCTTTTACTTGCCAGTATATTTACCGAAATGAGGCTGTCGTATCCGAACACCTTCAAATACCACCGGATCGAACCTACCAGTATGGGGTCAGAGGCAACGCCTCAACCGTCCGAGCCCCACAGCCTGATTTATTATTATTATTATTATTATTATTAATGAGGAAGATGCTAGTTAACGCGCTACGCCTATGAAGCCAACCTCTGCATTCGGAAGACACGTGGGTTCGAGCCCCACCCTGATAATGCTTTTCTGTGGTTTTCCGTCATCTCTTTCAGTCAAATTCCAAGACAATTCCCATTCATAGGCCACGCCTGATACCTTCTATCCCTTACCGAATTTTATTTATCATCAGTCGTTTTGCCTTCATTGGATCCTCAACTGAGTTTGGTGACATGAAAGACATCCGGCCGTAAAAATATGTCGTATATCCATCTCATCTCATCCCTCACCCCGTATCAGGAACGGATATAAGGGGTAGATATAAAATATTATTATTAACGCAATTAAAATTTTATTGACTTTCTCACTTTAATGTTTCAAAACATCTTAGTAGACAAAATAGAGGTCCCCATACTAAGAAAAACGTAAAATTAAGCTAATTTCCACAATTGTGCCGGAAGCTGAAGGGCTAAAGGGCCCTGGAAGTTTTCAAATTGTGTCTTGGATAGCTCTATCAAACTAAAAAACTACACATTTCGAACATCACTCCTGGTCTAAGTGAAGTTTTGGAAAAACTCCCTAAAATTCCTTGTTTCTTTACTCCTTTTTTTAATATTCCAATCCCAGCTAAGTTAACTTATTTACACAATTATTTCTGTAGTGTTTTCGTTGGTTCAGTACCCTCAGGAGTTTGTTTTTTTATTGTTTGAAAAATGTCCACACCGAATGTAGTTATAAGGGCTTAAGTGAAACTCTGCATTGACTCATATTCCCGCTCGTAGTGGTGCGTAAGTGAAACAATGCATTGACTTACCTTAGCGCTCGAGGTGGTAGAAAGAGGCAAACTGCAAATCTAATCTATCTGATAACGATGATTAAGGAAAGGATTGCCATTATCAGGAATAAATAAAAAAAAATATTCTCATACTTATATTTTATTTGCCTAAAATTCGTAGCTCATATCCCCTTGAGTTGCTTGTCTGAACTGTGGCTTTTTCCTATCCGTTTAATCCAACATCATATTATATATAGGTTTTTTCCTGACGCGTTCAGCCAGCTGCAGAACTGCTCTCCGGAGTATCATAACTCTGGACCTGCGACGAGAAAGACGAATTGCCTCATTAATTACTAAACTGACCTCATATTACATCAAGGAGGACTTTTAATATATCATGAGGCCTAAAGCAAAGTACGTGAACGACTCTAGTGAGATAAAGCGGGGAACATTGTGATATAGGTGACGATTCCGGGTAATATTGATTTTTAGATTGTAGGAATTCCACGCTGATGGATGGTCTGATCATGTACTGATCCGACCGTTAGTTGAATGGTCGGTGTCGTAGGCTTCGGTTCAGAAAGCCTTGCTTTCGATTCCCGGATGGTTGAGGATTTTAGCCACGAGTGATGTATTCCTCTAACCATGGAAGAATTTAAATACTGCAACGCCTGTGGGTCCAAACAATTTTACGCCCCCTTTCATCTTCATAAGACAAAATTGCAATTACTGATATTTTTATATAATGAATAAAATAATGCAGTAGGATGCCTCCAAGGTAAAATATCGAACATTAATTCTTTCCTAATCCGTTTACACTCTAGGGTTGGTTTTTCCCTCGAACTCAGCGAGTTGATAAAACTGGGGAGGAGGACCAGTACTTTCCCAGGTGTCTCAGCTGCTTTGCTGAACATGGACCTGTGGGGGATGAGAAGATTGGAAGGGATATGCAAGGAAAAGGGAAGGAAACGGCCGTGGCCTTAAATAAGGTAAAGTAAAGTAAACTCGTGTCCTCATCCCGAGGTGGTGCAGCTCTTTTCAGGCACACCCCCATTGGAGGTGAGCTGCATGTACCATTTGAACCACATACCAGCCCTCCTGCCAGTCTTAAATTTCTGGCAGTACCGGGAATCGAACCCAGGCCTCCGAGGACGGCAGCTAATAACACTAACCGTTACGCTACGAAGGCGGACCTTAAATAAGGTACCAACCCGGCATTTGTCTGGAGGAGAAATGGGTAACCACGGAAAATCACTTCGAGGATTGCTGATGTGGGAATCGAACACTCCTCTACCCAGCTGACCTTCCAAGCCTAAGTGGACCCCGTTCCAGCCCTCGTACCACTTTTCAAATTTCGTGCCAAAGCCGGGAATCGAACTCGGGCCTCTGGGGGTGACACAATCACACTAACCACTACACCACAGAGGCGGACTCAAAAATTAATACGATGCAATAATACAAAGTGAGAGAGCAGACTGATGATAACTCTGCACAGTTCACTACCCCGTCTTTTAATCATTCACCTGTAATCACGAAGAGAGTGGGAATCCTCATGTTCCGTAAACCGCTGATTTCCGTGCTTCCAATCACTGAAGCCAGTTGTTGCAAATTGGGATAACCCTCCAAAAAGTTTTCATTGAACACACAAACAGATCGTTGGCTGCTGGAATAAACCGGATATTCATGTTTCATAATGTCATCATTTAAAAGTTTTCTTTCAAACTGCACATTTTTTGATAAAATAATGTCTAATTGTCTGGATACATCCGCACAGAATTTCTGAAATAGTCCTGATTATGTTTCAATCCACTTTTAGCATGGTAGCCTCCAGTAACATTATCCGTAAGCTAAGAATAAAAGTTGTAAAATATCTTCTCTTGGTACTATCGTCTTCAGGATTTTCACTTACAGTTTCAACAGCAGACCAATGGAAACGGAATATTTTTTTTGGTAGGGGCTTTACGTCGCACCGACACAGATAGGTTTTATGGCGACGACGGGATAGGAAAAGCCTAGGAGTTGGAAGGAAGCGGCCGTGGCTTTAATTAGGGTACAACCCCAGCATTTGCCTGTTGTGAAAATAGGAAACCACGGAAAACCATCTTCAGGGCTGCCGACAATGGTATTCGAACCCTCTATCTCCCGGATGCGAGCTCACAGCTGCGCTCCTCTGCGCGCACGGCCAGCTCGCCCGGTGAAACGGAATTAAAAGTGGGCGTAAACTCATCAAAGTTTTCTGTACCGGCACAATCATTTTTATTTTCGTCATTGCATGAGAGGAAATTGAGTGATAGTTTGGATCCTGACAAAAAACAAAAATTCAAATACGTGTGCTGCGTTTGAACCAAAGAGCTTAGAATCAGCAGGGCTACACTCCACCACTGATCTACAGGTAATTTTAATCTATTAATTTCTTCAAAATAAATAATGCTATGGAATTTTGATTGGGGAAATAATATCTCCCATGCTCCCGTAAATATGGAGGCTTACACTATGGAACGGGTCCTGTCACGAAATTCTACCTCAGAATATAATTAACCTACGATTAGTCCCAGAAACTCACAGATTTGAGACATTTTTATGGAGAACCACTAGGTCGAGACTGAGTCTGGCATAGCTTCCACATACTTGTATAAGAAATCTCCTATCACTTTTTCCCTCCGACCTATCATGATCAATCCTTATTATATTTCACTCCGAACGAAGGCGAAATCAATTAAGTTTTTTTTTTGCTAGTTGTTTTACGTCGCACCGACACAGATAGGTCTTACGGCGACGATGGGACAGGAAAGGGCTAGGAGTGGGAAGGAAGCGGCCGTGGCCTTAATTAAGGTACAGCCCCAGCATTTTCCTGGTGTGAAAATGGGAAACCACGGAAAACCATTTTCAGGGCTGCCGACAGTGGGGTTCGAACCCACTATCTCCCGAATACTGGATACTGGCCGCGCTTAAGCGACTGCAGCTATCGAGCTCGGTAAGCAAGTTATTAACTTATCAACTTTCCGTCATCATTCGCTTTCTTTAAAACATACTTTCATCCTTCATTTGTTCATAGCCCGCCCACGTGCTGCTGAAGGTAAAAATGTGTCGCTTGAGACAGCAAGCGTGACAGTGAATAAGAAGATTACCATGTTTTTGAATACATACAAGCACATTTTTACAAATCAAAATTGTAATGATGGTATCAAACTCCTCGATCTTGGTTTTAAGAACCCACTTTGAATACGATTTACGTTCTGTAACTACACCTGCCGAAAGGTCACCGTACGGCTCTTCATGTAATTTTACTCTTATGGCTATACACGGCACTACTTCAATGTCTTTCGTCATTTGCATACAGGGACAGATATCGATCTATTTTCTTCACGGAAAGTGTACCCTGTTTATCATTACCGCAGAAATAACAGTCATCTGACAGGTAACTCAATTCTATTCGTGCTACACGGAATCGGAAAGAAAGGCTAGGTAGAAAACAATGACCCATAACAAACTATCTTCTTGTCCTGTTAAGTACAGTAATTCTTTGAATTTTATTTTTTACAATTTGTTTTACGTGGCGCCGATACGGATAGATCCTATGGCGACGATGGGATAGAAAAGACCAAGGAGTGGAAAGGAAGCGAGCGTGGCCGTAATTAGGGCACTGTCCTGCTATTCATATGGTATGAAATTGGAAAACCACGGTGAACCATTTTCAAGGCTGCTGACAATGGGGTTCGAACCCGCTAACTCCCAAATGCAAAATGATAACCTTGAAGTCACAATGGACTTTCTGGCTCCTATTTTTTGAATGATGGAGAAACAGAGGATGATATGTACACTGTATAGAAGAGGGGTTCAAAGAGATTCTGAAACATAAGAAGACTTACGATGCGTGCGCAGGTAATCACATGAAGGTGAAGTAAATCTCGCCATCCAGTCAGTTAAGAAGTAGACACTACAGAAGGTAGTTCAGTATGTTTTAAAATTACAATTCGTGAGAATTATTCCTCGTTAATATCGTCGCATGTGCAATGAAGATCCACCATATGAAAATAGCATTCACCTGTGAGATCCCCTACTTAAGTCAAATGGCAGTTTGTTGGACACAACGTTTCTGGAAGCCATTGGTTAGTTACAAATATGTTGGCGCTATACAAGAAAGCTACCAAGGGAGCTCCAAGGAATCGGTGCTTACCTGCGCTGAAAATATAGGCCTGAAAAAGACCACCATTCAAGAACGTTTTGAAGAGATTTCTCCGTATTATGGGTTGCAAACTGCAGTTGTTAAAAGCAGTAAGCTTGGCTGATAAGCCCAAAGGATTTGAATTTGCTGGAGGAGGGCACCCGGTATCCATTACATTTGAGCTGCACGTTCAACAAAGTAGTTTTCCGCAGGTAGAAGGTTTGTCAACGCATGCAGAATCAACATGAAGGAGCCCCATTCCAATATTATAAACATGCTGCTCGTGACCGATTTAATCAGACGACCCCAGACAAGTGAATAAGGAGAAAACGTACTGTTGCGTGGCCAGCTCATTCACCTGAACTCACTCCACTTCAATTTTCTTTTAACAGTGTTATCTACGAGACACCTGTAAGTACTGAAGAAGAGCTCCTTGCAAGAATCCTTTCTTCCTGTAACATTATTAAAACGAAGCCGGAGTTGTTCGACAAGTTACACCAGAAGTTAACTCGACGTTGTCATCTCTGCATTGAAGCTCGTGTGCGCCATTTTTAACAACTGATGTAAAACAAGAAGTACTCGTAGCCTGTACAGGTAGTGCATATGAAAGGAGGTATTACATCTTCACATACATGTTCTTAAGACATTTTTATTCATAGGTATCCCAAAGCAAATTTGGTTTGCACATGGCGACTGCAGCATTTCCGGATCGGGGTTCTCTATCTCAAATTGTTAACTGTGCTCTTCTGCACCATCAGTGAATGTCTGTGTCTTCGTTACGGTATTGTTTGTGTGTGAACGGTCGCCGGAATGTAACACGTAAGTCAACTTCCTTCAGAACTCAGAAAAAAAAAAAGAAACGAAATTTTAATTTCAAAACGTTACTAGATAAACAGCCAACGGCTGTAGCCGTGTTGAAACACCGGATCCCGTGAGATCTCCGAAGTTAAGCAACATTGGGCGTGGTCAGGAGTTGGATGGGTTGCCACGCGCTGTTGGTGGGGGTAAGGGAATGGAGGAGCGGAAAGGAACTGGTCACCCTACCGCACGTAAACTCCGGCTCAGGAACACATCTGCGGAGGTTCGGACCTGCCTTCGGGCAGAATAACCCTTACCTAACTAGATAAAAAAAGTAAAACTTACAAAAGTATATGCTTTGAATAACCGAAGTTCGAAATGTAGCAAACTGAACTAAGCGAACTAGGTTACGACCCAAGGTTAACTACAAGCCCTTTCCCCCCCAGACCCTTCATCTATCATTTTTCTTTTTTGTCAGCTTCTACAAGCTTCTTCACATCGCTATCCAAAGTGATGGTTGGATCAATTACATACCAACTTTTTGTTTTCAGGGGTTGGCAATAATGTATATTTGACGAATGCTGCCACTAGTGCAGAGGTCATGAACACCGTCATGGACAACCATACCGGAAACTTTTAAGCACTTTTTCAGAACTGAAGGAACACTGCGATATCTGGCATTAATTCATCAACTCAAAATGGCCGGAAAACATCCTATATAACTTTATTTTGTCTCGATACAGTCGTTTTCTGGACTTCTCTCTAAACGTTAACCGGCACCTCAGAGCTGCCTAGAAGAGAGTGGGTTGGGAAGTGCACAAAGTAGAGTTTTCATTCTGCAATACAGTGTTTATTTGTTTCAGGTTTGCTCCTCAAGAGAAGGAGGACAGTATGAAACAAGAGGACAAGGTATCGCAACACCGCGCGTCACTCCACGTGGACCTGGCAAGCAACGTCCATCCAGCATTCTCAGGTTTTCATTGGCTATGGCACGACGCTCACTGGTGCGACATATGTAGAAGACTATTTCCCCCTAATTTACTGAAAATGCCAGTGGCGCGCACAAGGCAAGGAACATCAAAGCCGCACTGCATAATTTTATAATTTTTTACAATTAGCTTTACGTCGCACCGGCACAGATAGGTCTTATGGCGACGATGGCATAGGAAATGGCTAGGAATGGGAACGAAGCGGCCATGGCCTTAAGGTACAACCGCAGCATTTGCCTGGTGTGAAAATGGTTAGACACGGAAATCCATCTTCAGGGCTTCCGATATTCGGGTTCGAACCCACTATCTCAAGAATGCAAGCTCTCAGCTGCGCGCCCCTAACCGCACGGCCTACTCGCTCGCTGCACCCCGTATTAGCGTTCGCAGAACTCCGGTAATTATACCACATAAAAGAAATTACTTACCTAATATATACAGAAGTTTTGATATGGACGAGACGTGTCTCCGTACATCTCTGTCAATATGAAAATAAAGATGGGGTTTTATAATGAAGTGTTCAACGCACAATGCAACGTAACAATAAACATATTTAACAAAAGTTACAACACTGCACATACCATCGTTAACGTTGCGATCAAACGATACAGCAGTATGTTTCTAACCGCAAGAAAGTGGAGAAACCGCTAAGTGTAACAACCCGATTTGCCAGAAACTTAGCTCAGTGGAAGAGAGGCCGAAATAAGTGAACATATGTTTCGGCTTATTCATAGACACTCGACCGTTTCCGAAAAATTGACGGTCGAAGTTTCCGACATGCTTTATGTGTCTATTGGAGCGTTGGAAGTTTAACCGACGAAGTGGCGCAGTAGCTTTCGCCGCGACCTCGCAATTTTGTTCCCCGTATTCAAATCCCAATGATTTTTTGTTTCATTTATTTACTTTTGTCCATTGACGATTACTAAACGAATGGTTTTGTTTCTGTACGTGAGGTACACCCACTCCGTACATTCAAACTGAACGCCTTGTTAACCCCTTCTGTAATACGAGCAATGAACTCTCTTGCTGAAAATATTTCGAACTTTATGTTCAGATGTCTCTACTGTCGACTTATGTGCCCCCTCTGGTGGGAAGATAGAAAGTAAAAATTTATTTGAAGATTGTCTAAGTTTACAAAACTGCAGTGTTTGTGGATTCTTTTCGGTGTTCTTAGGTTACTAGCACTGCTATCCCTTCCTTCTTCATGTTAATTTTCCACGAATCACAAATATTGGATACTGGATACTGGATTCGTAGCGCAGGCAGGGAGAAACTGTGCTCGTCATCGGAAGGCCCTTTAGCTCAGGGTAATGGCAGACATCTTTTAATCATTTTAATCTCAGAAAGCTGACTTGAGGGTAAGATTTCAAAATTCTTTCGTAATGTAAATCTCTCAACTTTTCATTGTAAATTTTGAAACATATCTAAGGACTTTATTCTAACTTAGTGAATGAAGAGTGTTAACCCTCTTGTAATTCCCATTCAACTTGGTATTGGGGTGACTATGATTTTGTAAACATTACAATTTATCTTTTCTTTTTGCTATTTAATTCTTTCTCTCCATCTAGTTACCTCAGTAAAACAGCCATAGCATCTGTAACTTCGGGCCATAAACCCAGAAAGGTTTTTAAGAACTGAAGTGTAGTTAAAAGGAGTGCAAGCGTTCGCCCATTTTGATTTTCGGCCGATATATTAAATCTTTTTCTTTTTTCACTAAGGCCATGTAGAATGGGCGTTTATTGCCTCTTTCATATTTAAATGTAACTTAGGCTGTCGAGCTAGTAAAAGAGTGAAATCTGTTTTGGTCTAATGTAAAATTTAGATTGTGCCTTGGAGAGGCGAAATTGGAATATGATTTGGAGACCATTCTCCTAGATAGTTAATTGTGTGAAGCAAAGCAGCTCTTTGAACTTTTGTAACTTTGGAGCTTCAAGCTCACTCTGTAAATTCTTGTGTACCTGATTGTTTTAAGATTCTCAAATCATTATTTATTGCTACTAGAGCTGACAAGCTCACCTTTGTCTATCCAACTTATCTGGTGTTGTTCATCTAAATTTGAATTCAGGAAAAGGAAGGAAAAATTCAAATTTTAGAGTTTTAAGATTTTATCATTTTTCTGTCTACCCATTCACGCTCGCACCTCTGTGCTCCACGGAGTTTCCGTAACAGTTTCAATCTACTTTGAAATATCGTTGTTGTTCCTCGTCTGTTAATGTTCTGTCAGGTAAATGAATTTTAAAACAAATATTCTACACTCATTGCACAGCAAAAGGATATCACAACTAGACGCGGTACAACAAAAATCCACGTGTTGATTCATAATCAATTGCAAGTGTCAGTTTTGAGAAAAATGATCCGTTATGCGTGGTTTGTCGCAAAATTATTGCTAACACTTGAATGTTCAGTAATGGTAATGACGTTTTCTTTTCTCGAGTAATATTCCCACTCAGAAATATAACTGTGGCAAACCTGCCTTCGCGCGATGTTCGTGCTGTGCGAAATTTCTATGTTTCGAATGTATGTACGGTCGGTATCATCCAAGGGAAATGCACCGTATCTCCCAGAAGGGTTAATATATAAGAATGAACATACAAAACAATGTAATCCTTGCAAAATACCATGTATACATAATATATAGCACTTATTGTGAAACAGTTGTAATTTTGCAACCAACATAATGCCCTTATGTACACTAATTTGATACGAAACATTCGCTAAGTAATCGTCAGTGGACATAAGCAGATAAATGAAACCAAACATAAAAAGCACCGGGATTTGAACACGGGGCCACCGCGTCAGTTGAACTTGCTACACGCTAACAGGTATGTAAAACATGTCGGAAACTTTGACAGTCACTTTCTCGGAAGCGGTCGGGTATCTTCGGATAAACCGAAACAAGTATTCGCTTATTTCTGCCCTTCGCTGAACAAAGTTTCTGGGAAATCGCGTTGTTACACTTGGCGGGTTCCCTTCGTTAATTGTCGAAAGTGAGGAAAAAGGAAAGAACCCTAATGCCCTTTAAAGCGACAGTATCTGAGCTTAGCTACAATTTCCATGCAATTCTGAGTGTCCGAACACAACTAATACCCTTGCTAGTCTAAGAGAAGTCAGTTTATTAATTAAAGTAACTTGTGTAAAAATACGAATTACAAAAGGTTACCGCAATATAGCATTCAACATAGAGGTGAAATGAGGAAAACTGAGAAGAGGAAGAAAGTAATTTTTGAAAGGAATAGGGTAATAGAGATGAAGAGGAAGGAGGGAGGAGTTTTACGGGTACAAATTGATGATTCAATTCATGAACGCTATATGGAGTAATAGACGAACACTAACACAGAGTTTCCCTAAAAGAACCAAGCAACGTATCGATCAATGATCCCACATTGTTGTCAAAAGCAATCCTTGAACCCTCCTGGGGGTGAGACTCTGGAGTAATAAGAGTATGTCATTAGAGCGTCTGGTATTGTGTGTTTATAGACGTCGTACATTACACAAGAACAAAAGCTTCTTTTGTTGCTGGTCATAATGACGGAAAGAGGAAGCCCAAAGGGAATGAGCAATTCGTTTAAAGACAAAGGACAAAGGCAAGTGCGGAAAGGAAATAATATATAGTAAAGGATTATGTAAAGGTAAAATGCAATGCACAATTTCTTTTAAAATGAAGGGGCAGCACTTTTATAAGGATATTTGTAAAAGCAGTAATTGAATTTGTAGTATTTTTCTTGTGGTTTGTACTATGCAAGCAATGTGTACTCAAAGTTAGGCAAGCCATAATTCCTGAAAGCTAGTTAAATAATTAATATTCAGAGTGAAGGCGTAATGTTGTGTGGCCTCCGGGGAGACCTGGCGCAGGTCTTATTGATAACGCCTGTTGGCGAGGAGCGTGTGAGGATGACTGATTATGACGTAGGGAAAGGGTGAAACCCGGTATTGACACAGCTGTATCGGTTGAGCAACACTAAGGAGTCTGATCATGGCTTAACATCTCCATGCGACGGATAAATCACTATCAACAGCATCACACTTCCTCACTCAATACGAGTACTGCTGCGAGGTTGGGAATCGAACCCAGACTGTAGGCGCACTGTCGAGGTATTAACAATTGTATAGCATCCGCTCTCCTACACTGCCGGCTAATATTCTGTTGGTAAAATTTCTGTACATCAACGGGACTCGAACCAACTAACCACGGTGTTACATATTAAAAACTTTACGTCATACCAATCAGGGCCTATAGGCGGGTAAATGAAGAAAGGAATATTATAAATAATTAGGAATATCTATACAAGATAAAGGGAGTGCCGATTCCCAAAAGTAACCCATTGAACTACACATTCCTTGACGCTCTCTTGATCTAGAAATGGTATTTGTATCCTTACAAGAATAGTACATCATAAAGTGCTTCCTATAGTCTGACATTTTTTCAACACAAGCATTGAGAATTTTTGCTTTACATAGCAGCGACACAGATAGGTCTTATGGCAACATTGGGATAGGAAAGGGCTAGGAATGGGAAGGAAGCGGCCGTGGCCTTAATTAAGGTACAGTCCCAGCATTTGCCTGGTGTGAAAATGGGAAACCACGGACAACCATCTTCAGGGCTGCCGACAGTAGGGCTCGAAAACACTATCTTCCGGGTGCAAGCTCACAGCTGCGTGCCCCTAACCGCACGGACAACTCGCCCGGTAACACCAACATTAATACTGTGACAATGAGCCTGGAAGTGCGGGATTCCGTCGGGACGATACAATAATGACGCAGTGGTGACAATGTCGGTGGGGCATCAGCGAGCGAAGTAATGGCCTCGAAAAATGGTTGAGGCTTGCAATAAGGAAGCTCCTTAGAAGAAGCTGGAAATTTTGCAGAAATAAGGACGGCACCCAGAATGATCTGGACGAGGAAACTACGAGAATCTTCCACTGGCCTATATAAAGAGCGAAACCGGCGAGAGTGTTGTCACTCGTAAGTGAACGTGAGTGAGTTACGGGGGGTCACGAGTCATTGCATCCGCGAGAAATAAGACGGTCTTGATTACGTTCAGTGAGGCGAGTTATGAAGTGAACTTTTCATGAAATGTCACTGTGCTATGAGAGATCATCTTGGGGAGCAGGAGTTCGATGCTGTGAGTTGAACCACCGCCGGGACATGAATAAAAACTGCGTGAAGTTGGAAAACTCGAACACGAGTGAATTTTTAAATCTGTTAAAAATAGTAGTTATAAATTTAGTGGATTGTAACATACGCGTACGGTCTTAGCTGTCTTTCTACTTTAAGGACCCTGATAACCCGCAAGGTTACTTTTGTATATCACTGCGTAGGGTGGAGTCAATAAGATAGGCCACAATAATATCTCCATATTCGTTTAACATAGGTCTATGGACTGTTTGTTTTAGTATCCTTTAATGGTAAGCTCACCGGACAAAAGAATGAGTCACCTCTCAAGGATACATTACAACCATAACGAAATACCGACTAACTCTGCCTCTGGATTTGATAACCGCATGGATTCAGTTAGGAAGTGAGTCCATAAGGTTGTGCAGGTATGTCGCATCCAGGTTAAGTCGCTCGAAGAGGATTTAATCGCACAAATTCCACTAAATTTTGGGGATGCTGGTATCGGTGTTTTACCCGCTGTTCCAACATGTCTTACAGATTTGCAATGAGGTTCAGGTCTGGTGATTTTGTTGGCCAATCGAGAATTAATATAGTGGGGGAGTGTTCTTAAAAAACATTGAGATATGCGTCCAGTCCAATGCACTTCGCCGTTGTAATCTTGGAAAATCGGGGGTACCAACAGCATAATCATCATGCAGATATTAACTAAAAACCAACATCTGATCATCCAGAATGCTTAAATAATCGTGTTTGTTCATGTTAATGGTCGCCTCAGTGAGTAGGTCCAATCCATGATACGAAGAACACCCCGAAAACATCAAAGACCGTTGCACACTTCCAGGATGTAGTACTTTATTTAGCCTTTGGTGCACTCGACGATGTACATCATAGGGGTATAGGGAAGAACGTGATTCGTCAGACCACATTACGTTCCGCCAGTCAGCCATTGTCCACGATCGATGATGTCTAACCCATTGAATACGTGCAGCTTTATGTGCCTGTGTGAGCAATGGCTTCTTGCGAAGCGATAGACTTCAAATATTCATTCAATGCAGTTCCCATCGCAATGTTATCTGGGTAACAGGTTGGGATGGACCTTTATTCACTGACTGGAGCAATTCCTGTCGGGTTTGGAAACAATTTTGATTCACAAGTCGTGAAACGCGTCTCCGGTCCCTCCCAGTCAGATTGTTTTCCGACCACAACTCTGACGCCGTGTTTCGTGGCCACAGGAAATACACCACTGCTTGTAGACACGAACTTTCCGCTGCGAAACGCTTACAAACCAGCAATTTCACGCTGAGTATGGCCATGGGCACGGTCAAATAATATTGCCCCTTTTTGCCACACTGTCACATCTACTCATGTTGACGTAAACTGTCCGCTTGAAACATCGGTGTCTCACTGATCGCTACTAATGCTCACGTAGAGGCAGTGCGCGTGCGGTTGAGCACGGGACACGTTCGCTGCGCCATATAAACAGGCTTAAAGATCCACCTGTGCGTGCCCACTAGGGTGCTTATTTTTTGTCCGGTGAGCATATTAAATTGCTCGTTATATCATTTTACTCCCAAATTCAATGGAATGTTAATTAACAGGTGTACTTCTCAATCTACTGCAAAACGAGCGAATGGCTGCGCAGATTTGAGCCACGTAACTGTCATCTTACATACAGGATCTTGTGGATTCGAATTCCACTGTCAGCAGCCCTGAAGATGGTTATCAGTGGTTCCCTATTTTCACATCAGACAAATGCTGGGGTTGTACCTTAATCAAGGCCACTATCTCTTCCTGCCCACTCCTAGCCCTTTCCTATCCCATCGTCGCCGTGACACCTATCTCCGTCAGTGCGACGTAAACAAATTGTAAAAACTCTACTGCAAATATTGTTTACGCATTAGGCTAGGCCTACAAATATTCAGATGTGTATATTTATATTAACTGTTTGTATGTATAATAATAGTGGTAGTAAGCTGCTTGGCTGTGTTGACAAAACTGACAGTTTACATACTGTTCGAGAATGCAACATATTTCTTTATTTAATTCATTTCTTTGAAATATTATATGGGATGCAGCGAATATGATATGGCAATGAATATTTTCAAGACTATAACAATTTCAGTTGGGAGACTTCTAAGAGGCTTGAAAGCACGATACGCAATGTGAATCAGAAATAAGTGGAATATTTCAAATACCTAGGGTGGATATATTCTCCCGGGATGATAGTACAGTAAGTAAAATCGAATAAAGCAATGCTAAGGCAGTAAGCTCGCCATAGAGATCTACGGCATTCTGCGAGGATATCAGCAGTGGAATGAAATTTCGTCTATTGTCGGTCTCGGCGAGCTTTGAGTATGTTATTCATAAATTGGAAGTAACAGGCACGACAGTAAGGAGAATAATTTCTAGTAAAAACAGGTGGAAATATTGAAAGGAAAGTACCAGGAATTAGGATACAGAGGTTCAATGGCAGTAAGTTGAAATAAAGGGCAGGTCATGAATAAAATTGCAGCTTACAATCGGCAGCCCTGAAGGTGGTTTTCCGTTGTTTCCCATTTTCATATCTGACAAATGCAGGGGATGTATCTCGGCTCCTTAAAACTCCTAGTCCTTTCCTATTCCATCTGTGGTAGTGAGGTAATGTGAGGTGAATCAAGAGTAAGAGGATACACAGGAGAATGCCGGGTTTAGATTTTAATGGTTTAAATAGAGAAGCGAGAACTCAGAGGTATTGAAAATCTTCACAGAGGTGTCGAAGACTGAACTTTGAAATTCAGAACAGTCTATAACGGAGATTTAACCTATGCATGAATGTAAGCAGAGTTAATATAAGTAATTTATTTCTACTATAACACTAAGTTTTTATTTTCCCCCTGAAAATGATGATCGCTCGAGAACTCCCTAAATTGATTTCCATAAACAATCCCGTATGAACTCTTTCTTCCTATTGGCTTTTGTTTCTCACTCCTTTGTTTCATATACATCTAAAATACGGGTATAATTATGGTGAAAGAACGACGGAAGGAGAAAATCGGAAGCTGTACAAGTCCAATTATTCATTACATTCTCTTTTTAATTTGGCTGCTCTCCAACGTCAACCGATGAAAGCAGTCACGTCATACACAGAGCAGAATTTCCACAAAGCCACTGCAAGCTTTTGATCATTCTATTGTAAGTGTTTTGTGTACGTGTTTTAGAATATGGAACTCGTGAGAGATATTATTACAGAGGCGGTCCTCCAGGAATTTTTTCTGAGATATCTCCAGAAGACGAGATGGCAAAAAAATGTTAAACGATGCGATGCTATGTTTGGTAGCCCATCGAGTATTGGAATGTTACAATGTTTGCCTACCTTGAAGGAGAATTTCTTTATACTTGAATTTGTAGTGTTATCCTGTTTGAATGTGAGCTGTGCTATACGTCCACCAATATGGCTTCTTTGAATTAATTCATTGCTGCATTTCCTTACTAATTTTATGTACAAAGTTACGGAAACATGGTTACGTAATGCGACAGTGCTGTAAAGTAAGACGTAAGAATTTGCGGCAATAAAGTAGAAAAAAATATATTTATTACATAATATGACGTAATTGCCTTTTTACTGTACTGGAATTATTTTCTACAGAGTTTCATTAGAAATCGTCTGTGATTGGTTGACCTCCGCTTCACAGTAATGTAAACACGGATAGCCAGAGAGTATGAACCAGAGAACACCTTATTTAAACTTGTTGATGTGTTTCTCCGTTTATTGCTGGACTGCGGTTCCATCCCTCTCTCAAAAACAAAAGACAAAACAATTGGTGATAGGCTGCCGCTATCATAATAGACGCAGGGTTTCATAGAGTTTTTAAATAAATTGTTTTCGCTATTTCAGCTGACCTCGACACAGCGCTGTCTTATAACAGAATAGGCCCTAAAAACCTGGCTGGAATAGCGCCAGCCTATGTATACTTGTGGACAAAACATGACCGCCTCAGTTCATGGAAGCGAGCTGGAAGACAGCAGTCAATCACATTCTGCACCCTGCTGAGTTAACGAATTCTAAGTGAGCGTTGTTTGGTGTGGAGAGGTTGCTAAACCACTTTCTTCGTTTCCGAGTGCAGTGGACGATTTGTAACTCCAGCTAGAGTAGATAGAGCTGTGATGTGAAGCGAGGTCGTCATGTTTTGTTCCCAAGTATATGTAGAGAAGTAGATGCCAACAGGGAGAGGCTGAACGTGGTACAGAGCAGCGCCCACCCACTGCATGAGCATAGTCCTCCTCAACAACGGGTGAAATCCAGAAAGAGCTCCCTGGGGATATCTGAGGTGCTTACCGTTTCACTAGAGAAGGCAAGTTGAGCAGTTACCAGCTGGACATAATGAAAGCTGGCTGGTATGGAAGTCCCTGAACAGGCTACGATCAGTAGTAGAAAGATCTAAAAATAGCTTTAATACAAGGAGGTGCAGCACAAGTGATACAAGGTGTGAATGGGGACAAGAACAAGCTATGAGCCATATGCTTTAGTGCCGTCTGTGCCCAACATCTTGCACAGAGAATGATATCCCACAAGCCACTCCCAGTGCATTGGACAATGCAAACTACTGGACACGAGTAATATGATCCCTCATGTTATATTTTGTATACTTCAAACTGACGTGAACATTCACTGTGAATTTGTATGCTTTCCAATCGAGAATAATAATAATAATAATAATAATAATAATAATAATAATAGTGCACCGTTGTGTGTGTGTCGTAGGTGATTTCAGATATCATAGGAAGCTACATGTACACATACGGTAATACCAAAACCGTGAAAGAAATACATGCTGTGAAAATTATTTCTCAAAATACAGTACAATAAGGGGTCTGAAATTACTCAACTCTGCAAAGCTTAGTGACAGGCATTAGCCTACTCTTGAGTAGTTCGTCTCGAAGAACTTTATGCATTTCAATGTGCGACTGTGAATAATAATGCCATTGGTTTAACGTCCCACTAACTACGTATAAGGATTCGGAAACGCCGAGATACCGTTTTTTTTTTTTGTCTTTAATGTGCTAGTAAATGTACAGACACGAGGCTGGCTTATTTGAGCAACTCCAAACATATCACCGGACTGAACCAGGATCGAACCAGCCAACTTGAGCTCAGGAGACCAGCGCTCTTTCGCCTGACCTACGCAGCCCTCCAATGTTTGTGAGTGTGAACACTAATATAATTACGATGATGACGGAGGAACTGTGAATCCCTAAGTGAATAATGCTAAAGGAAATATTTGGATAATATTAATATATGGAACATTACAGAAAAGGCTATATCACGTAGCCTATACTGAGAAAATACGTGCATACACATCCATCTACATTATAGACAGTTATGCTCTTCAGCATTCAGTCTGCAAGCCTCTCTGAATTTACTAAATGTCTTCACAGAACTTTGCTTGTAACTAGCTCTGTCGCATCTATTAGTTCCATACCTCTTATCCTTGAAACTGAGTCTAAGTGGTGGTTGTGGTGGTGGTGGTGGTGGCGGCTATTATTTTAAGAGGAAGTAGAACTAGGTACCAACCTCTATGCAACAGTAATCAGAGAGAAAGAATTGAACGGACCCGACACTTCGAAAAATGAAGGTATCGGCCAAAGAAAGATAAGGGCCACGAAAGGCGTGAAAATTAAAAAATCCCTAGGCCTCGAATACTCTAATACCGTCGGGGTCGAAAAAGAGCAAGGACTGAGCAAGGGAGGTCGGATAGGATAGATGATAGTGAATCCTGACACAATTAAGTAGAAGCAATGTCAGGACTCAGCTAAGGTCCCGTGGACTCCAACTCTTACTCCAAAGTTCCCCTTTAAATCGCCCGTTACAGTAGGAAGGGAATGCAGTGGGTGTTTTTCTACCACCCCCTCACACAGGGAGAAACTGAGTCTAACCATCGACGTCTCCCTCTACTTCCTTACCCTTCAGGATTGAGTCAATTTTTCTCTTCAGTTGCTTATTCTGCGGCTTGGGTGGTGGGCTTATTGGAGTCAAATGGAAGGGGATAGGTTACCTAAGAGAATTATGGACTCTGTCATGGAGGGTAAGAGAAGTAGGAGACCAACATGTCGATGGTTAGATTTAGTTTCTAATGATTTAAAGGATAAGATGTATAGAACTAAACGGGGCCATATAAATAGTTACAAATAGAAGATTGTGGCGGAGTTTATTAAATTCCCAGAGGCTTGCAGACTGAACGATTACGTGCATAACTGTCTATAATGAAGATGTATATACGTATGTGTACCGTGTGATTCAGCCACCCATCCCAATGTACTTTTATGCAACCCAGCTAACGTGCGACATGGTTATAAGGTCGCTATTCTCCTGCAGGCGTACTGTATGGTACTAATGTCCAGTGAGCACATTTTACCCACGATTCTAAACGCTACCGACAGGTTATATAGCCCGCTCCGAAATCATGACGCCTTGAAGTCATGTAACCAACGTCCATTGACCATGTAACTATGTTAATGTATCGAGCATCACGATCGGGTGTAACGAAGAGGGGAATCAATTCATAAAACTAGGTAACAGTGCCGTAATTAATGTCAAACACCGAACCGGATGGCGTATGTACTCTACTCTTGTCGTACTACCAGTATGTTCCCAGGAGTGTAGCATAGCGGATGTTGATAGGCGTTAGCCTAGCAATCGACGGTACGTTCCATCGGCGGTTCCAATCCTGTATCGTTTAAATATTCCGTCATCGGTATGTTTTGCCCTGTGCATACTTCGTTGCATAGGGCCTGAATGTAACCTCAGCTTCCTTTCGGCATGTTTTCTACAGAGGAATACGTTGACATGCTCCTCGTTTATAGGGAAGCATGAAAAGACACGTGCGAGGCACTATTTCTGTACCGGGAATGTTATCCCGATAGGCGACACCCGGCTGTTCCGATATTCCGTCGTGTTGAAGAATGCCTAAAGACAACAGGCGGGATTTCCAAGCAGCCAACAGTTCCGTAGAGGCCCGTTACATCGAGTGAAACAGAAGAGGCCGTTCTGGATGCAGATCATAATAATGCACATATCAGTACAACGGCTATTGCACAACAGGTGAATACGAGCCAGCCGTCCGTCTGGAGAAAACTGTATGAAGATAAATTTCACCCATACCATGTTGGGCTACACCAGTAGCTCCATGGGCGGGATTTCGAAGGTCGAATGTACAGTAGTTCTGTCGGTGGCTATTAGGCAGGCTGGACAAAAATGCAGCATTCGTATCGCACACCCTATTCTCGGACGAATCGTGCTTCCACAATAATGAGAATGTCGAACGCCACAAATTACTCTATTGGAGTCCGGACTATCCTCACTGGGTGCGACAGGTGTCACAACAGATAGTATGATTGGGAGTGAATATGTAGTGTGGAATCTTGGGGATTCGCCTGTTGGACCTTATTTCTTTGAGGGACATTGGACGGGCCCACACTACCTGCACTTTCTGCATCAGGAACCCCCACTGCTGCCGGAGGGTGTGCCCTTGCACGATCCTTCGACAATGTGGTTGAAACTGGATGGAGCTCCTCCACATTCCACTTTACCCGTTCGTAACCATCTGTACGAGGAAGTGCCAGGGAAATCGATAACATGACGAGGCCCTGTTTCCTGGCCCGCCAGATCACCGGATTTAACGCCGTTATACTACTTGTGTCCGCCTCTGTGGTGTAGTGGTTAGCGTGATTAGATGCCACCCCCGGAGGTCCGGGTTCGATTCACGGCTCTGCCACGAAAATTTTAAAAGTGGTACGAGGGCTTGAACGGGGTCCACTCAGCCTCGGGAGGTCAACTGAGTAGAGGTGGGTTCGATTCCCACCTCAGCCATCCTGGAAGTGGTTTTCCGTGGTTTCCCACTTCTCCTCCAGGCAAATGCCGGATGGTACCTAACTTAAGGCCACGGCCGCTTCCTTCCCTCTTCCTTGCCTATCCCTTCCAATCTTCCCATCCCTCCACAAGGCCCCTGTTCAGCATAGCAGGTGAGGCCGCCTGGGCGAGGTACTAGTCATTCTCCCCAGTTGTATCCCCCGACCAAGAGTCTGAAGCTCCAGGACACTGCCCTTGAGGTGGTAGAGGTGGGATCCCTCTCTGAGTCCGCGGGAAAAGCCGAACCTGGAGGGTAAACAGATGATGATATACTACTTGTGGGAGCACTTCAGGAACGTCGTTTACACTCAAGCACCGGAAAACCCCGACCGGCTCCGGCAACTCATCACGGACTCCTGCCGAGTAATTACACCTGGAATTCTTCAGTGCGCAGGATGATCTATTGGACAAAGGGCCTGAATGTGCATAAACCAAGACGGCCATCACATGGAGCATTTGATGCGATAAATCATTGTCAGCCACTAATTCCGATCCGTATGTGTCAGCGTGCTAAGTAATCGACCATAAACACATTCATTCACACAGAATTTGCATGAAAGCGGGTATTAAACTTTCATTACGTGCGGTACGTATTAAACAATTATTTCAAAAATATGGAACCTTCATGCCGGACTCGAACCTCCCACCTCACACGGAAGCCTTCTCCGCCACGCCTTTACCAACTAGGCTGCGGTTCCGCACGGCACACCAAAGAAAAGAAACCCGATTTGTTCTGGGTGATTTCCGACAGAAGAGTAGAGTTAAAAAAATGTCGCAAAGTTTGGGCTGGGAAAACTTGGGAGAAAGTAGACGAGCTGCTCGACTGAGTGGTATGTTCCGAGCTATCAGTGGAGAGATGGCGTGGAATGACATCAGTAGACGAATAAGTTTGAGTGGTTTCTTTGAAAGCAGGAAAGATCAAAATATAAAGCTGGAATTCAAGAGGACGAAATGGGGCAAGTATTCGTTGATAGGAAAGGGAGTTATGGATTGGAATAACTTACCAAGGGAGATGTTCAGTAAACTTCCAATTTCTTAGCAGTCATTTAAGAAAAGGCTAGGGAAACAACAGAAAGGGAATCTGCCACCTGGGCGACTGCCCTAAATGCATATCAGTAGTGATTGATTGATTGATTGATTGATTGATTGATTGATTGATTGATTGATTGATTGATTGATTGATTGATTGATTGATTGATTGATTAGGTTGCGTTTCAAATATTTTGTGTAACGATGGTACTTTGGTCCTTTCATCTTCTTATAATTTTATATTTTGTTGTAAGATATTAATAGAAGATTTTTTTTGAAGTTTGGTTTGCTCAACGTCTAGGGAAATTAATATTCAGCATTTTTCTCTAAATATATAGCAGTCTCATCTCATTAGCCATCACTGTTTCGCGTTCACGGGGACTATGGCTATGGATTCAATTGCTGATTCCGAGAGAAGTGTAAGTTCTAAAAACACCGTCGGCTGTCCTGAGGGTGGTTTTCTGTGGCTTCCGTTTTCTCTTCCAGGCAAATACCGGGAGAATTCCTATGCATAGACCACTGCTGATTACTTTGATATCCTTTCAAAATTTAATTCATCATTCATTTCATCTCCATTATCTCCTCAATTGAGGTTGACCATAGGAAGGACATCCGGCCGTAAAACTTGCCATATAAACTCACTTCATCTCCGACCCGTTATAAGGAAAAGTATAAGGGATAGAGTTACACAGGGATCAGAGGTCAGTATTAACGCAATATACAAACCACATTTGTAGTTAAGGAATAAGTGACAGAGTTCGGTCGAGAGCAGAACGAAGATATTTTGGTGCAAATTGGCGCAGGAGTGTTTCCCCGAAGCTAGTGTTCACACAGTCATAATTAAAGTGCTAACCTGCTTGGTTTTGGCTTCTTTACTTTTTACTCTTACTACATTTACGGTCAGGCAAACCAAGAAGGCAAATAGAGAAGTCGGAGGAACATTGTTTGTTCCTTGGAAATATATTTGCTTTACGGCCAAGTAATGAGCTAGTGCGCGAAGAAATTTCTTTCAACCTAAATATGTGAGCTTATTTTTAAATTGATATTTCACTCTCCTCTCCTCGTCTTCTCAAATTAGAAGAGAATAAACAGCGTGAACGAAGATGAACTACTGAAAACTAAATTGAAATAAACCACTCTATTACTATGAATAACAGCATATGGCTGTCAGAGGGGAAACTAAGCTCTCTGTGGGAGGTCCAAGGTTAAAGGTGGAGGAACATCGGAAACACTTTACGAAGTAAAGATTAATTACATAAGCTCATAACAATCATGAAGTAATGATAATGTTGTTTAGATCAACAGTCTATTTACTGGTTTCATGCAGTCCTCCACCCAATCCTACCCTTTGCTAAAACTTTTCATTTTTACGTAAATACTCCATCCTACGTCTACTGAAACATGATTATCCTTGGTCTGTCTCTAACATTATTCCCGTCTACACTTCTTCACAAACTAACTGAACAAGTCTTAGGTGTTTTTAGATGGATCTTTTAATTCTATCTCTACTTCTGGTCAAATTTAGCCAAATCCTTCAATTCTCAGCAGCTCGATTCAGCATATCTTCTGTCGTAATTCGATTTATCCATCTTACCTTCAACATTCTTGTATTGAACCACATTTGTACTCTATTCTTTTCAGAGCTAGTTATGGTCCCCTTGTTTCACTTCCGTACAGTACTACTGTCCAGACTGAAGTCTGCAAGAACGTACTGAGTCACGAAATTCGGAAATCCCACATGTCTACATTTTGGTGGTTGCTTGCACCTGGAGCCCATATACAGGGAGAGAACCTGCATCTCTTTCACGCCGTTAGTGTTACAAGGGACGCTGGATTTTGTTTGTGTAATTGATGATGATGATGTTGCTTGTTGTTTAAAGGGGCCTAACATCGAGGGCATCGGCCCCTAATGGTATGAAATGAAATGACTACAAAAAGTTCAAAAAATCCACTGACCAAATTTAAAAATGTCATGAAGAAGGAATGGATGGACATGAACCAAACAACAAGCAAACAAAGAAACAGTGGATCCAACTCAAAAAGGTCATAAATAATGGATTACTGACCAAGGGACCACTTATAAAGCATAATCCTGAATCTAGGATGCTTGATGTCTAAAGGGGTCAGAAATACAGGTCGAAGGCCCCTCAGAATGGTACATGTCGCGAGTAAAGTAGGATCATGATATTTGTCATGTTAGGGTACTAATCAAAAGTAACGAAGACTCATGGTGTTCCACACAAGATGGTACTACTCACAAGTATTGTACTTCGTACAGGTAACGCAGACCTATGGTGTTTCTCACACAATGGCGCCACTCACAGCCAACGCAAACCGATGAGGTTCCTCATCTAAGTGTACTAACCACAGGGACTCGTACTATCCCGTGGTGTTCCTCACATAATGGGTACTAATCACAGGCAAAGCAGACCCACGGTGTCGCCCACATGGGTACGACGTACGGGTACTGGAAACCCACAGGAGAACCCCCTCTTCTACTACTAATCACAAACCTATTTCGTACCTAATATAGTGGTACTACTCGCAAGTACAGGCAACCCATGATGTTCCCCACGTGATGGTATGAATCAAAAGTAGTTTCCTGCTTCTAATTCACTCATCCCTTGGTCGCTCCTCACTACAGGCAGGGGATACCGTGGGTGTATTTTTCTTCTGCGTCCTGTTTCCTGGAATTTTGTGCCATTCTTGTCGGATTAATGTTGCCGTTGATGCATTGTTCGAACTTTGGGAGGATTTATGAGTATTGTCTGTAATTGTCCACTCAGATGTTAGCTTGATTCACTTGTTCCGGTTGTGTCTGAAAGACTCGAAACATTTTATCAGATTATATTGACAATATGTTCCAACATTCACGTTTTAACCTACAAAATATAACCATCCAACCATGCTTCTTTCTAAAGGAATATTCAAACCCAATAAGATCAGCATTATACCACGGTTGCGGTTTTGTAACAGTATACTTACGACATAGGTGACCATAACCACCTTTGAACGAACACAACTGTATAACCCTTCAACCTGATGTTTCATGCATACAGTTGGAGAAGTTCCAATTTACGCTGTGGTCAATTTCTAGTCATTGCATGATAATTTTAATTACTTCCTTGTCACAAATTCTGAGTTTTAATTAATGTAAACATTGTAAACTATGTAAATATCACCTAAAACAAACCTTTTTGTAAAAATGTTTAGCAAAAGACCATTGTATTTAGTTTTAAGTTCTAATGTTTAATAGGTTTAAAGACTTGACCTTAAGGTAATTATTAGGCTGAAGATGCCCAAAACTATGGCGAAACATGTTCGTAATTAGTGTTTGTAATTCATATAGGATTTAATCACTACAGAATATAATTGTATTGAATAGGTGGAGACAGTAAATTTTATTCTTGAAAGAATTTTACTTAGGGCGAGTAAGAACTTAACCATAAGTTGTTCAAAACGGTTCACGAGGAGGGGTAAAACGGGCCTTAAAATTTAAAAATCGATGTATATCTTCGACGGCATGTTTTACATGAAAGTTGCTGGTGACAAAAGTATTTAAAACATTACTTAGAAACTGTTCTGTGGTATATCATTTCTTAACGCTCCTAAAAATAAGAGATATCAATGCTGATCTTGTGGAAGTATAAGTGCAAGATCTGATAACTAAATAAATGGAGAGTTGCTATTGAGTGAAGCCCAGCAACATTTTGAGGTATGTACATACCTGTATGTACTTTGTGAACAATAACCTGATACTTGGTTTTAATACGGGAAGGAGGATATCTAAAAAAGAGTAGCAATAATGAATAAAATATGAACCTAAAAAAGGCTGTAGACAGTCTGTAAGAGAGTTCGTCATAACAAGGCTCTGATAGAGAGAGGCATGCAGAATATCAGAAACAACATGAGATGTCGAAGCTGAATATAATAACGTGCAAGCAAAGTGATTGTCCTGTCAGCGATGTGTACAGCAGCTAGTTAATTACAACTCTGGCCACATGAATCGTCTCGTTAATTACGAGTTTGAATTGCTTTCAAATTCCGATTGCACGGTCTAGCATCTAATCTAGTTTGCGACCACTTGTCCACCGCACATCCAGGGTGAGGTCAACAAATTATTCGTCCCAACATCGTTTGTACATCACACAGTATTTGAATTCGTTAATCCTCTCACCATCCTCCTCTTCGGTACAGATAGAAATTAACGTCAGGGAACCAACACTGTCAATATATGACGATACGAAGAGTGAATGGCTCTGCACTTCACCTCTACCGTATAGCTTTTCATGTGGCTTTTTCATTGCATTAAATTTCAGTAATTCCACTCAAAAGTGGACAATTCTACAACTTTTCGAGCCGTCATACGGAAGTACTTGTACACGTAATGAATCAAAATTACAGCTTGTCAAGTTTCAAGTTGTCAAACGCTACCGACGTAGGTTATTAGAATATTGTTGTGCGTCAAGAAGCACTCGCTGTACCTGGTAATATTTATTTGGAATATTTCTAATGTTGAAAATATTTATACATAGGCAGATATTTCCAGATCAATAGCAGTCCATAAAATTTGATGAAAATTATGCTCATTGTTTAAAGGGGCCTAGCATCTAGGTTATCGGTCCCCTAATGGTACGAAATGAGAAGAAATGAAATGACAAATTAAAAGTATAAAATCCTCCACTGACCAGAATTCAAAACGTGAGGACGAAGAATGAATGGATTTATATGAATTTAAAACAATCAGTGGATCCGACCCGCTACATCTCGCATTCAGAGAAACTGACGTGAAACAATAGTATAACTGACCAAAGGACTGCGTCTATAGCCTAATATTGAATCGATGATGCTTTTAGTCTAAAGGGTTCCAAAATCCAAGTCATCGGTCCCTCATAATGGTACTTATCGCTAGGAAAGTAGAACCATGGCATTTGTCATGTTGCGGTATTAATCAAATGTAGCGTATACTCGCGGCATTCCACACGGCATTCCGCCATTTACAGGCAGCGCAAACCTATGGTGTTCATCACATACGTGTACTAACCAGAGGGACCTTCACTATGCCGTGGTGCTCCTCATTTAGTGGGTACTAATCATAGGCAAGCCAGAACCATGGTGTCGCTCACCCACGGTGTTGCTCCTACACTGGTATTAATAACAGGTACTGTAGAAGCCGGCAACGCACTCTGTTGCTACTAATAACAAGCCTATTTGGCGCCTAACATAGTGGTACTACGCGCAAGTAAAAGCGACTCATGGTGTTTCCCGTGTGATGGTACTAATCACAAGTAGTTTCAGGGTTATAATACAATCATCCCTTGGTCGCCCCTTTTAGTCGCCTCTTGCGACAGGCAGGGGATACCGTGGGTGTATTCTTTGTCTGCGTCCCCCACCCACAGGGGGTTGTGTGTTTGGTCCGCGAGAGGAATTTTATTTCCCTCAAGTCCACCGGAAAGCCGGTTAGGAACCCCCTATTCGCCACCTGGGACGCGTCACGCGACTACGCCAGCGTAGTGGGGTCCTGGTCAAGAAAGTCTCTGCTAGGAACTTTGAATATATGCAGGGGGGTCGGAAACAACCGAGTATGTGAGTGGTAGAGGGTTTAGCATACTGAAAAAAATAATTTGAAAATATAATTCGATATCTCACTCCGTTGTTGTTTTATCACCTGCTGAAGTTAGCCAATCAGTTCACTTCGCGGGCGAATTCAAATGGGCTTTCCGAGGCGATGTTGCCAAATCTACACGTGGTTTAAGCCGGCTTGAAAGCCATTCCCAGATTTTAGCATCGAACGCAAACACACCGTGAGTTCCAGCTGGTGAAACTGCAGCGTACTGCCTTGCTGTGGCGCTGTCCCGCATCCAGCCATTTAGCTACACCACCTCGTAAAGCCCATTTGAATTCGCCTGAGAAACGATCTGATTGGGTAACTTAAGTTGATAAAATTGTACCGACGTCGGACATCTAATTTGTTTTTAGATTATTTATCACTATGACGAACCCTCTAACGCTCATTTACCCAGTGCACGTTGATTTCGACTAGTCCGTATATTTAATTTATTTTGTTATCGAGATGAACCTCTATGGACTGCTTTGACATCCTTCCAGTATTTCTAGAGTACACCATCCAGCGCTTTCTTGTGCCCTTCTGCCACATGTCTTCATCATTTGAGTTTTGATTCCAACGTAAAGTCTTGGTACTGTCTTAATTTGACCCTGTCATTAATTTTACCTTCTGGGATTCCAATTTGTCTGAGATCTCGTTCACATTCCTGTGACCACCTTGGCCTTCTTAACTTTGGATTGATAATTATTATTTCAAAATATGTTGGTGTTGTAGAACATGGGGAATACTATACCTGTTCTCTCGATCATTCCTTCGATTCCTTTTATCAGAATAGTGTCTCAGTCACTGTTGTTCAACATGTTATGGACCTCATGGTCAATATATCACCACACCGATTCATCAGACGTCGCACATTCCCAGTTGCCGATGTTAGCTCGGTACTTCGTGTCAGACTTTAGAATGCCCTTGTATTGCATTTGCTATTGTCACTGATAGCCTTACCCATTCCTCACTGAGTTAACTTTATGAATTTCTTCAATTAAGCAAATGAGTGTTTTTACCCTTTTATGTGACTCACCAAAATCACAATACCCCAAGCCTTGTATGGAATGAAACCCAAGGGACAGGTTTTATATTTCCAACATTATTTATTTATTCGATTACTTAATTATGTATTGCACTTCAGAATATGCAAACCTAATGTGAGACATATACACACCCACATATATTCATATATATACATACAGGGTGTTTCGGAAATACAAGGCATAATATCAGTGATTCCTCGAATATAGAGAAGAAAAAACATCCTTATACACGTGTATCGGGAAACGTGTTCACCCTACGCAACAGTCGCATACAGGAGAGACTATGCTTAAACCCACAAAAAAGAAGTACAACAGGTTTAGATCAGGTGATTTTGGAGGCCAAGTGAGTACGCACTTGCCGGACTCACGTTCATATATACTTTTTCCTCTTCTGTATGTTAGGAATCCAGCCGTGAAATTATGCTATGCATTCTTGATACACTCTATATATACCACGATATTCAATGGAAAAAAGAACGACTTAAAATTATACTAACGCCAGTGGAAGGCCTTTAAAATAGAAAAAGTAAAATTAAAGTCATAAACTAATGATACGCCTTTTTTCAGTGGCATAATACCGATCATCTAAAACAATATCACAAATAATGGATCCGGAAATACCCTGCGGAATAACGCAGCCACCGCCCTCCAAAACTCGTAATTCCGTTTTGTGAAGTAGAAAATACCTTGCTACAGATCGTAAGAGATTCCTCACAAATAGTACAGTTTCATTTATGCCTGAATAATTCTGATTTTTCCAGCAAAAATATTTAATTATACTTTCTTTGTTACATAGGTTACTAATAGTTTTACTGCAATTACTGTGGACCTTTACGGCCGCTCACTGGAGGACGGATGATTTATCTCTAGTAAATCTTACAACTATGCGCATAATTTAATAATGTATTCACTAACAATTGGTCCTGTATTATTATTATCATTATTTATGAAAATGGTTATTGTAGTGATGTTAACGAAGATGATGCTTAGGTAGATAATTTCAATAGAAATTAGGAAGTGAGCTAAAAGTATGAGTTTAACATTAGGAGACTACCAGGTGGGATTTGTTTACGTTGTTTTACTAACGAAGTGTACGTGGTTGAAAATGTATGTACATTGTACTCACGGATATATTGTAAGAAATCTCTGCCTTTAACATTGCTGAATTACTATATTTGCGTGTTATTTACTTTAGTAATAGAAGGTGTTATGTTTTAGGCGTGTAGATGGATTTGGAACAGACACGATGAACAGAGAGAGCAAGCTAAGGCTACATGGGATTCAATCGCTGCCATCTTGATAGAAATATGCCATCCAGCTATCATAGACCATTCACTGCCAATAATATGGGTAGGACTGAAGAATCATCATCAATGAGTGGACACCAAATTATTTTATCAAATTAGTATTACGATTAAGCATTCAATTAGAAGTTTAACGGACGTAAGTATAATTGCACGATACAAGAGCTGTACCAGGATTTCTCAACGACGGTCAGCAGATGTTCGTAAAAGCAATTAATTATACATCTCACTACTCCGTTCAGTCAACAAAGGGCCACAAGGAATGGAGAGTGTTCGTGTCACTGGCAGACACCACGCCCTAGAGAGACAGTTGCATTGAATTGAGTTAATTGTTAGATCAATTTTCACTGAGGTGGTGTTGCTAAATCTTCACGTAGCTTATGAAGGGCTTAGCTCCAATAGAAGAAATAAACTCCTCCAGGAGATGGACTTGAACATAGGAAGCACGCTACGGTGGTATTGGCTGAAAACCATGTTGTGTTAGTGTTTGATGCTCAATTCTCAGGATAGCTCTCCAGCCTGACTGAGCCATGCGCAGATTTAGCAACACCGCCTCGTAAAGCTCATTTGGATTCACCCGCGAAGCGATCTGATTGACTAACTTCAGCAGCTGATAAGATGACAACGGCGCGAGATATTGAGGTAATTTTTTCGAATTACCTATCAGTATTACCAACATTCTAAAACTCACATACTCGATTTACGTTGTTTCCTGCCATCCTGTAATTTAGCCCAGGTATTGTATTATCGGCACACTTTTTATGGATATATTTGTGTACGGGGGTGAGGTGTAAGGAGGGAGCTATCCCGGTTCCGGTAGTGCTGCCAACCGAATGGAAATGAAATCTGAATTGTCTCGAATATATGATCGATCGATATGAAGTTTCTATACAGTTATTAAGCCAACAACTGTATCACACACACACACACACACACACACACACACACACACACACACACACACACACACACACACACACACACACACACACACACACACACGTAACATTATATAACATTTTTCTCGATGCGAATCGTGTTCCTAACATGAATTCTATAGTTTGGCTTTGCTGTGTAAACAACAATAGTACTAGTACGTAAAGTGTACGCCAGATGTCACACAGCGATGCATCAGCTATGCATAGTTTGTGTTTCAAAGGTTTCCAGTACGAATCTCGAAGATTTACCGAGGTCTGCAGATTCAGCACTAGGGTGTAAATCTATCCAGAAAAAGTGTGCCGATAATATGTGGTCTAAGGAGTCTGGAACGAATAGAGAAATGAAATGAATTAGCTATCTGTTTGTTGCTGTTTCTTCGTGCAGTTGACGGGATATCAATATATGTGAATGGGATATATTTATGATACTGTGTGTAGACCTAAGATCAGTAGTTCTCAGTTATTTAAAATAATTGTTCCTAGGTTGGGTTTCTTGATATAAACAAAGAAACAGTATATTCAGGCCTTGGCTGCCAAGACCACAGCTGCCTAACCAAATGACCTCCAGATGATGATGATAATAATAATAATAATAATAATAATAATAATAATAATAATAATAATAATAATAATAATAATAATAATAATAACAATGGAGACGACAAGGTGTGAACATTTTCTCCCACTAGATTTCTTTTGCGTACCAGTAAATGTAACGACATGAGACTGCCGTATTTCAGCACCTTCGAATATCACCGGACTAAGCCTGAGTCGAATCTGCCAAATTGAGCTCAGGAGACCAGTGCTGAACCGTTTGAACCACTAAACCCGGCATCTAGCAGAGAAGAGTGACAGAAGGCGGAGCTCACCTGAACTACCAACAACTGTCATCCAGTGTAATATTATTCACAACGTTCTGTGGGCTTAAGACACTCATTCCTTACATACCTACATTAAAGCTGTTAATTTTCTGAATTATAACGCTAAATCTTATTGCGTTCGTAATGCGAATGAAATTTTTCAGATTACATACAACCAATTATAACTTACTCAAATGAGTCTGGCATTTACGTTTTCGGTCTATGGATAGTAAGGTGTGCTTTACATTAGCAATGTCTGTAAATCCGTGGCATCGATCTGTGGTTTAGTTACGAATTATTTGTTTAAATCATCTACAGGACTCATTCTCCTCTAGCTTTGGAGCATTTACTGAATCCAAATGAACGGAAGTCTACTGAGATGTCATTATTCAGAGACAGATACGTGAGGAGAGTTCGTCTTGCCTAAAGATAGTAATCAGTTTCGTCCGTCGCTAAAGACACTCATTTATTCATACACTATACCCTCTCTGTAAGTACAGGTAGTTTGATTTTGATGTGTTCGTGACGAATGCCGTACGCACATATCTCGGAATGGGGATCAATGGACTACCTGAGCCTGCTACCATGGAACCTCCCCGAAGGCCAACACTCGTCCACTGGTCCCCACTAAATTTTCCACAATTTATTAATTGATTGCGATACATTAATGAGTGATTACTTCACTCAAACAGGAATTCTGCGTGAATGAAGTAGAATACTTGGGAAATTTACTGGAATGAGCCGACATACATGATATGGAATGCTATGATTTTACTCTGTTTCAAAAACCGACCGACCACCGAACTGGTACCCGTTCTGTTCAAAACAAGTAGTTAACATGATAACCACTAGATCATCGACACCGATTGTGAATTTAGTGCTTACGTATTGCACGTTTTCGTATCTCTTAACACTTAGATAGTAAATCATTTCATTACAAATCTATCTATATCTATCTATCTATGATAGATAGATGGATATATATATTGTACTGAAATTGACCGCACATCAAGTATTTCTTAAATAAAATATGTCAAAAATTTACAAAATATTTTCAGCGCTACTCACAGGAGCGAGTAGTCAATCCACCGCAACACTACCTTGTTCATCGCGCAGCCGGCACAGGGTCCAGGACAGGTTGCGTCATACGCTCTGGGAACTTCCATGCAAGAATTTTCTTAATCAATCTTCTTAATCAATTGAGGTATCAATTGAGAAACAAAAGCATCCTATATAACACGTTTTGAACGTCTTCTCATGTTAATTTATCCCAGTTCGATCCAAGGAATACGGAGATATTCAAGATTATATTAAACATGACCTCAGAGTTAGATTTGAATAACGGGCCATAGCTCCAGGACTGTTACTTAAGTTTACACCCGCAATACGATGTAGCTGGTTCGCCGCATGGTACGGAGTCGGCCTGCAGGGCGAGAATATGTTGAAGTTAGGTGCGAGTTGTGGAACACTGAATAATTCCGGCGTTTCGGTACTTACAAACTTTCAATAAGTAGAACCTCGTTGAGAAACTTATACATATTGAAGAGTGCGATTCTAAGACTTGTGTAACTAACATTTACGTGTGTGCTAGAAGTCAGAATAGTTTCCAAGTGAACTCGACTTAAACTTTAACATTACGATGTGAATAACGGAATACTCAGTTATTCAGATACTTTACTTTTCGTACTACAACTGTTTAATAATTCACTTAGATATCATATCAAATTCCGTAGTTGAAAGAAGTGGTACGTTTTTCTGCGAACAGACTTTTCGTAATAATAATAATAATAATAATAATAATAATAATAATAATAATAATAATAATAATAATAATAATAAATGCTTCACACAAAATGCAGTAGTTAGGAATGCTAGTGATTTTTTCAAGTTAGTTGCACTTGATAAATAGACACACGTGAACTCATGGAAATTCGCGTAAAATTCAAGTGAAATTTCAAAGTGAACTGTGCTATTAGTATGTCGCTACAAACAGTCAGTTTCTTTAGAATTATAAATAGTTCTAAGAGTTCAGTTATTCCATCAGACGTTCTATTTCTCGACGCGAATAGGAATAAACTGTGTTGTGATGAGTTCCAATGAACAGTGACAATTTTAATTCGGTAAAAAAAAAATCTGAGTAAATGATGGAATTCAAACTTGTTTTTTTCCTGTGGAAAGCTACCACAAGTTTCACAAATGCAACTTATTTTTCAAATCTTAGGTTTTGGGTTTTAAGTCAGAACCGAGTCAACTATTACAATTCAGAAAGTGCTGTGATTTAGGTTAATTATTCTGATACTCGGTGGACAGTAAACTGTGGACACTCACGTAACAATCAGTGAGTGGTTACCCGGCGCAGAGACCTTCAAGAATCAACGACGACCCATTGCTGCCCACGAGGGATCGTGTTTCCATGGTTGGGTCGCTGTCCATCAAGGAAAATCTATGAAAACAACTTCATTGTAACCAGCACAATTGTAATGTGAACCTTCCTTGAATAAATTCAGTTTAAAGAATTTGCAACTCGTAGTTAGGACCTCTCTCTGTACCCAGCTCCAGGTCTACACCCGGTGTACCCTACGATAATATATCATTACTCTCCGTAATATCTAGTCGTATCTTTTTATCAAATAGTTTCCTGGTGGAAACGAAAACCTACAACATGTTTCCCAGTCTTTGTCGGGGTCAAGGATGCAATGAATGAATCATATATAGGATATTAGTACGATGGGGTCACCACATCCAAAGTGATTTATTAATGACTGATAGATGCTAAAAATGATAATGGAGAGTGTTTCCGGAATGAAAGATGACAGGGAAAACCGGAGTAACCGGAGAAAATCCTGTCCCGCCTCCGCTTTGTCCCGCACAAATCTCACATGGAGTGACCGGGATTTGAACCACGGTATCCAGCGGTGAGAGACCAACGCGCTGCCGTCTGAGCCATGGAGGCTCTAGTTTCCTGGTAAAATATATACATATCCTGTACCTACCCGTCCAATCATCCATCTATCTATTTATCCATCAAGCATTTGTCCAGTGTAGCTAAGGCTACATAAGTCAAAAAGTAGAAACACGAAGAAGGTCGAGAATAATGAACACCTAAGAATTATCTCTGATTCACATTAACGAAATTGAAATATACTAGTTATGTAAGGACAATATGCCAATTTTTCTTATATCGAGGGACAAAGATGGGAAATTTTAAAAGTGTGACCTATAAAGTTTTAAAGTATGCGTCTCTCATTGCATGCCCATTGCACTATATTCTGCTTTAATCTATTAGTCATACAAGGTCGGCGATCTCTAATTAGGCACTACAAATTTTTGCTGTTTTTATTTGCAGGCACAAAATACACACAAAAATTGTCGCAAATGGAATTATAGGTAATCATACGCGTTTTTTCCTTTAGTTCCCTTAGCCAGCTGTGTAATCAAGGGGTAGGGATCTCGTTTATTATTGAATAGATCTGAAACTTTTTTGAGACACACTCCTTACATGTGAGAAAAATGTAGGGGCTGGCAGTGAGATAGCGGCCCCGGTCTCAAAAGCTGACAGTAACATCTGAAATATTTCGACTTTCTGACCACTAGTTATCTCTTAATATGCAGGCATTTGGCTCAGCAGTTGTTGATTGTTACGCCAGGGTCCATCAGGGCTCAACCACCATGCGGATTGTTTGTTAATGTTTAAATTTTTTTTTTTAATAACATAGCTGTCCGCCTCTGTGGTGTAGTGGTTAGCGTGATTAGCTGCCACCCCCGGAGGCCCGGGTTCGATTCCCGGCTCTGCCACGAAATTTGAAGAGTGGTACGAGGGCTGGAACGGGGTCCACTCAGCCTCGGGAGGTCAACTGAGTAGAGGTGGGTTCGATTCCCACCTCAGCCATCCTGGAAGTGGTTTTCCGTGGTTTCCCACTTCTCCTCCAGGCGAATGCCGGGATGGTACCTAACTTAAGGCCACGGCCGCTTCCTTCCCTCTTCCTTGCCTATCCCTTCCACTCTTCCCATCCCTCCACAAGGCCCCTGTTCAGCATAGCAGGTGAGGCCGCCTGGGCGAGGTACTGGTCATACTCCCCAGTTGTATCCCCCGACCAAGAGTCTGAAGCTCCAGGACACTGCCCTTGAGGCGGTAGAGGTGGGATCCCTCGCTAAGTCCGAGGGAAAAAACCGAACCTGGAGGGTAAACAGATGATGATGATGATGATAACATAGCTTATAATAACCTTTTTATTCAATGTTACATTATTTTCTCACATTATCATTGATTCAATGCAAGATAGAGTGGGTTTAATACTTTTCTAAATGTGTTTATCTTTAGATAATATTTATTTTTTGGCCAATTCCGTTATTATTATTATTATTATTATTAAGCCAGCTGCTTGAATATTCGCTATTTTCATTATATACAAACTATTGCTATAATAACTTTCACAACTAGGCCTAAAACGGTTCTCTAGGTGTATTGTACTTATCGCCGGGCTACCTTTTGTGGCTGGTGCAGTAATACCATCTAGCGGGGAATAATGTTATTGGCTTTGTTCCCACTAACTACTTTTACGGTATTCGGAGACACTGAGGTGCCGGAATTTAGTCCCGTGGGAGTTATTTTATGTGCCAGTAAATCTACCGACACGAGGCTGACGTACTTGAGCTCCTTCAAATACAAGTGGACTGAGCCAGGGTCGAACCTGCCAATTTGAGGTCACAAGGCCAGCGCCTCAACCATCTGAGCCACCCAGCGCGGCATTTAGAGGAGAGGAGTGACAGAGGAGACAGAGCATACCAAGACTAAAAGCAACTGCCATCCAATGTAATGTTATTGTTCATAACGTTCTAGTGGCTTAGGACACTGAAGACCTTCACATCTTATTTTCTTCCCGTTCGGCTATATTGCGGAATTCCAGGCCTGGGTTTCCGAACACCCTTCCCCTCACCAAACATTTATTATTTTTCTTTTCCCTTCATTTTTCAAGTGATCTTTCGTTAAAGTTTATCTTCTCATTTCAGTGATCATATTTATAATTTTACTGACAAACAGGGGATAGTAACGCGGTATGAATCTCGCAAAACAAACACCAGATTCACTACCACGATGACTGCGTAAAATGTTCACGTCGTTGGACAGCAACAAAGAAATGTAAATTCATTTTTTTACTTTTTTCTTTTTACAATTTGCTTTACGTCGCACTGACACAGGTAAGTCTTACGGAAACGATGGGACAGGAAAGTGCTAGGAGAGGGAGGAAGCGGCCGTGGCCGTAATATTAAGGTGCAGTCCTAGCCAACATTTGCCTGGTGTGAAAATGAGAAACCACGGAAAACCATCTCCAGGGCTGCCGACAGTGGGATTGGAACGCACTATCTCCCAAATGCAAGCTCGCAGATACGTGACCCTAACCGCACAGCCAACTTGTACGGTCTAAATTAACTTACATTTTTTTTGTTAGTTGCTTTACGTCGCACCGACACAGATAGGTCTTATGGCGACGATAGGACAGGAAAAGTCTAGGAGTGGGAAGGAAGCGGCCGTGGCCTTAATTTGCCTGGTGTGAAAATGGGAAACCACAGAAAACCATCTTCAGTGCAATTAACTTACTTAATATCTTGGTTGTGTAGTAACTGGTCCGGTTAAAAGGTATAAAAGAATAAAAGTACATTGGAAGTGTTATTTTCTACACTGCTTGCCATGTACAGGTTCTAGGTAGAACTTTTACCTGCAGTGATATTAGGCATGTCATTTAGAAACATTACAAGTACTAATGATCTCCATTAGTATCAGTTTAACGGCTAAAGCAGTTAAGAACACGACAGTTCGGATATCGTATTTTGCACAAATATTCCTATGCACAGGTTTTCAGCACAACTAATATTGTGTGTATGTTTGTCAATCGCTTGGTCTCGTTTTCTGATACGGGTTCGAGGCTGAGGTGAGATGAAATCGTATGGCATGTTTTACGGTCGGATTCCGTGCTTGACGCCAACCTCAGGTAAGGAGCTAATGAAGATGAAATAATGATGGTGACCGAAATTGGGTAAGAAGTTGGAAGGAATCAGCTGTGGCCTATGAATAGGATCTGTCCCGGATTTGCCAGGAAGTGAAAACGGGAAAGCGCTGGAAACTATTCTCAAGACAGCCGACGGTGGTGTGCGAGCCTTCTGGCCTCCCGTATGCAGAACGTGGCTCCATAGCCGTAGAACGTTAACACATGCTGCCACTCGTCTCGGCTCCGATACAGCTAACATTAACCCTTAAATGCATGGTGTAGTATATCTGCAAAATAGTTTTAAAAGGATACATTGCTGGATTTAGCTGAAGTTTGCAATTCACTTTGCTTCACTAAAAGCCAATTTTTTGAGTATTCAAGATTCAACTGATAATTGCTCCCACTGGCATACCAAACAAAGACGATGGAAGTTTCCTGGGTGTAGTAGGACCACATTTGTTTCCTGCTCAAAATCAGGTCATGAACTGCTACACAGGTTTCCATTCGTGATGGGATATTCGAGTCATTTTACTGAATCAATTCGTTTGATTCCATTCACGTTACTGTATCGATATGGCGATCCGATTCACAACAATTTAGAATCATCGTTCCTTTTACCATCGTCCTCTACTATGACTGCGCTAATACGCCTTCCCAATACAGCAATACGAGCGATATGGGCCCAGTTCCCATTTCTACCACCGAGCGATGCTTCGCTGGCATTGAAACACGTTTGTTCATTACAGCACACGTTAAGTATTTTGTATATTTCTGTTCAAATATAAAGCCAATCACTCAATGAACATATTTGAATCACACCTTACAACTTAGTAAAGAAATTCAGTGAAGAACGTACCCTTCCGCAGCGGAAAAACCGTACAAAATAATGTTAACGGCAGGTAGTAAATACTGTAGAAAATAAATATATTCACACGCTTTTCTGTTTAAGTGTTTCCCGTTCTCGCGTTCAAATCTTTCAAAGATCTCTGTTGTTGATGTGGCTATGTTATTTACTAATACAGAAATAGCACACTCGCAAATGACTTCACTCAACTATGAATGTCCGATTTCAGGAAAACTGAAGTGAGGAAAATCACGCAACACAGGACCTAAATAGTCACTCATAGACGCAACAGGATTTTTATGCACAAACGGCTGTGCTTTCAGTACAAAGTCATGAATAACTTTCAAAATCCACAGTGGCAAATTAGACGTGTACTGCAAACTGCTCTATCAATATCTTTTATACGAGTAAATCAAGTTCATTAGCACTGTTGAATACCTTGGTCTTGTCAAAAGAATCAAACAATGTTGCTACATTTGTACTACTGACACGTATGTCGAATCATTTTTTTATCGATAACTTGTATTTGACAGTGGTACCTGCATTAAAAAATCGTGTATATCTGTATACGAATGGTCCTTCAAATATTATAGGGCTGTTATTACTTCAGTCACAAGAATACCTTTCGCCCGCAACACATTCATTTTCTTTAACTTAGACGGCTCGATGTTTTTGCACGTAAATGAACCGGTTTCATAGTTTCATTAGATTGCATCTGATACAGTTTCTTGATAAAATCACCATTTATATCCTGGGAACCATCAAACATAGATTTTTTAAGTAAAGAATTCCTTACTTTTCAGAATGTGCCATTTGTCGAAAGCAAGAAGAGGCATTTCACTATCAACAGGATGACAGATCATCAGTTTAATGTGTTTTGAAGAAGACATTCTTTTTATCCTGCTAACATTAGTCTTACGATTGTCACTCACAATGCGCAACATGAAAAAAACCGCAAGCTTCGACTTATTTTATTGTTTTGAGTGTTTAAGTATGCAGCTCTGTACCTAAAAGCTTCTTAAAGAAGAAAAATGCGGCTGTAACCTTTATTTTGTGGTTACAGCAGAAATTATAAAACAGAAAAGGTTATTAACTAGGGTAATTCGATTTCTACTTCGCTTGGATGACAGTCATCTTGAGTAGTTTTTATTCGCTCAACGTGGAATGAAGCGTCTTTCTGTTGAAAGAAGTTGTCGAGTTTATTGTCATATAACATCTGTTGTTCGATGGACTACCAACAATCACAATCTCTCTGCTTCATTTTGGCACTGACTTTCTGCTAATAGACACTCCTTTACCAAGAGTGTTACCATTCCAGTCTCTCAGTTTATATCTCCTACGTGGATTTATTCGGCGTGGCAAACATATCGTTTCGATGATCTGGAATTGAAATTCGGCGAGAATCCTTTCCTGAAATAACATTCAGCCATTTATGACGTTGTTGCTCGTTGAGAGCAAATTCATGAAACGAAATCCCACTTTCCAATCTGCTTTTCATCTTACATTAAGGAACACAACAGTAAACAATACTATGTACTTAAACATTAAAACGGTTCACAACCAAAGAAATAACCAAATAAGGCAAACACAGCCTCAAATTACACCAGCACTCTTAGCAATGATCACCGAGCGTGTGTCGTCAAGCAGACTAATGCCAGCTTCTCAGCGCTCCAAGCGCCTGAACTGGTAACTACGCCGTATTCGCTCGTTTACATGTGTGACCGGGAGAATGAGAAGGCGTATTAGCGCAGTCATAGTAGAGGGCGATGGTTTTACATCTGTGTACTGAAAGACAGCAGCAACAACATTCAATTCTCACTGCTGCCATCTGGTCTTCATTTTAGAAACTACTTTCCCCGTGTGCTATCCAGCTTTCAGATTCAAATTTCTACTGCTGCTACCTCTTCACATCCACATATGATATTACAAAAATAAGTTTACAGAATTAGATGAAAAAATATCTGTACACAAAATCATCAATGATTTACATTTAGGGCTGTCGCGCAGGTGGTCAGATTCCCTGTCAATTGCTTGCCTAGTGCTATAAATGATTTCAAACAACTTGGAAATGTCAACGTATTAACGGTTTTCTGATTCAACGTCGTGTTTAGTTAAATTATTGCGTCAGTCGGCTCATTTACTCACTGTCCATACAGAGCGGCGATCTCGTGATTCGATGATTGAAGTCTAGTGCACTGATGTGACATAGGAACTGAGAGAATGCTGAGCGGTTCTTTCCAATATAAAACAGATAATTTTCAGTAGTCATGAGCATGACCCATAGTCGTAGGGTAGGCTACAGAGCTAAGATGAATTAATTGTCGAATGTCATCTAACTTATAATACTAAGATTCACTAAACTGATAAATAAACCTATAATAATAGCTTACGTGCTTACTACCTACTTCGAAATTATGTTTTAACTACCTTTTTAACACTAAATAAATCCAACAATTATTTTAAATCTATCTCTACCTCAGGATCAGATTTTCAGTATGCGCCAGGTAATTGAAAAATGCTACGAGAGGAATAGGTAGTTGTGTTTATGTTTCGTAGATCTAGAGAAGGCATATGACAGGGTACCGAGGGAAAAGATGTTCGCCATACTGGGGGACTATGGAATTAAAGGCAGATTATTAAAAGCAATCAAAGGCATTTATGTTGACAATTGGGCTTCAGTGAGAATTGATGGTAGAATGAGTTCTTGGTTCAGGGTACTTACAGGGGTTAGACAAGGCTGTAATCTTTCACCTTTGCTGTTTGTAGTTTACATGGATCATCTGCTGAAAGGTATAAAATGGCAGGGAGGGATTCAGTTAGGTGGAAATGTAGTAAGCAGTTTGGCCTATGCTGACGACTTGGTCTTAATGGCAGATTGTGCCGAAAGCCTACAGTCTAATATCTGAGAAGTTGAAAATAGGTGCAATGAGTATGGTATGAAAATTAGCCTCTCGAAGACTAAATTGATGTCAGTAGGTAAGAAATTCAACAGAATTTAATGTCAGATTGGTGATACAAAAGTAGAACAGGTCGATAATTTCAAGTATTTAGGTTGTGTGTTCCCCCAGGATGGTAATATAGTAAGTGAGATTGAATCAAGGTGTCGTAAAGCTAATGCAGTGAGCTCACAGTTGCGATCATCAGTATTCTGTAAGAAGGAAGTCAGCTCCCAGACGAAACTATCTTTACATCGGTCTGTTTTCAGACAAACTTTGATTTACGGGAGCGAAAGCTGGGTGGACTCAGGATATCTTATTCATAAGTAACAGACATGAAAGTAGCAAGAATGATTGCTGGTACAAACAGGTGGGAACAATGGCAGGAGGGTACTCGGAATGAGGAGATAAAGGCTAATTTAGGAATGAACTCGATGGATGAAGCTGTACGCATAAACCGGCTTCGGTGGTGGGGTCATGTGAGGCGAAAGGAGGAGGATAGGTTACCTAGGAGAATAATGGACTCTGTTATGGAGGGTAAGAGAAGTAGAGGTAGACCAAGACGACGATGGTTAGACTCGGTTTCAAACGATTTAAAGATAAGAGGTATAGAACTAAATGAGGCCACAACACTAGTTGAAAATCGAGGATTGTGGCGACGTTTAGTAAATTCACAGAGGCTTGCAGACTGAACGCTGAAAGGTATAACAGTCTATAATGATAATGTATGTATGTATGTATGTATGTATGTATGTACCTCTAAGAAGAGGGCAGTGAATGCGAATGGGTGATATTTCCAAATGAGCTGCGAACGAGAGTCCGTTATAGCGTACGATTCTTTCAGTGAGCTATGGCTCTTTGTGTCTCGCCCGCAGCGAAGTTCGGCTCCCTGTGAATGTCCAGTGTTCCGATAATGAACCATGTAACCAGGTGTTGTCTCTCACTGATTCGTGAGTGCACCGCTCAGCACTGTCTGCTGCGAGTCAGCTGAATCGTGTGCCGTGAGCTCGCTGTTGCTCCGATTCGATTCACTCAGACAGTTGCATGAATCGATACACTGCTTCGAATCATACACTGAGTAGCCAACACTAGTTTCCAGTAATAGCCTGAAGTAAAAACACGGAGGAAGAAGAAAACAAGGAAGAAGGGTGAATAATAGGTTCATCTCCTGTATTCTCAGAGAATGAGCACACAGCATTTATGCATGATAAAATATAATGCATGTAATTGTTAACACGTTCACTGCTGTTTCAATCTCCCCAGGAGCCTCTGTGTTTTTATTTTCCTTCCATTAGTTAGAAGGTAGTTATAACGTTACAAGTGAAGTATTTGCACGTGCATATGAAACACCATCGATTACGCACCTGTGCGTCATCGATGTGCATGTTAATAATACGGCATATTTATTTTGCAATCTAACAAATAATTTTACATCGTTCAATAATTGTTCACACTAAGAATGTCCTCCACTAACTGTTTCTGAATAGTACTGAATATTATTATTATTATTATTATTATTATTATTATTATTATTATTATTATTATTATTATTATTATTATAGTCATTGGCATCGTGACTAAAAGCAAGGCTCTACGCGAAGAGCAGGATTTTCGGGCAATAATAAGTGGAGTCATTTCTTTTCTCATTTTCATGGCACAATTTACATCATTTTCTCATTGATTTCCCTTTTGCATGTATTTTTTGTGCTGAAATTTGAAGGGCCAGTGGAATGGTCTTTGCTACATTCATCCACTATTACACCACGTTCAAAAGCAACAAATCACGAACAAATAACTCGAACACGTAAAAAGGAAAAAAAAAAAGAAAACCCAGTCACTGTCGCGACCAGTAAAGGCAAGCAAAACTGGATCATATACGATGACGTACATTCGCGTCAAAGGCATGTGTAGCGCGGGAACGATATGACGCATATGCGTGTCAAGCAGCAGCCAATGTGTTAACTGATACATTTTAAATTTCCTGTTTTAGCCCTTTCAGATTTTGTTACATCATAGTATGGTAATCAATCAATCAATCAATCAATCAATCAATCAATCAATCAATCAATCAATCAATCAATCAATCAATCAATCAATCAATCAATCAATCAATCAATCAATCAATCAATCAATCAATCAATCAATCAATCAATCAATCAATCAATCAATCAATCAATCAATCATTCAATCAATCAATCAATCAATCATATGTCGGCCAGTTGAGAAATTCCCTGTCCGTTGTTTACGTAGTGCACAGCACTGCTATTCTTGAACTTAAGTACGATACATTCTATATAGCAGTGACGTCCTAAAAACAAACAAACAAACAAACAAACAAACAAACAAACGAAGTAACAAACAAACAAAGTAACAAACAAACAAAGTAACAAACAAACAAAGTAACAAACAAACAAAGTAACAAACAAACAAAGTAACAAACAAACAAAGTAACAAACAAGCGAAATCCACTTTCGACTTTTCTCTACCTAATGCGAGATTAAACGAAGTTCGAAGGGAAAATTCTGAAGCGAACAGTAAATGATGAAAATGCGTGTTCTTTAAAGAGGTTTAACAACTAGATCACTGGCCCCCAAGGGGCAACCCGAGGAGAGACACGCAACCCCCTCCCCTACCATATAATTTACCCCGTTATCCCCGTTTATTGAAATCTTTGTCCGACTCGTTGGCTGAACGGTCAGCGCACTGGCCTTCGGTTCAGAGGGTCCCGGGTTCGATTCCCGGCCAGGTCGGCGATTTTAACCTTAATTGGTTAATTCCAATGGCAAGGGGCTGGGTGTATGTGTTGTCTTCATCATCATTTCATCCTCATCACGACGCGCAGGTCGCCTACGGGAGTCAAATAGAAAGACCTGCACCTGGCGAGCCGAACCCGTCCTGAGATTTCCCGGCACTAAAAGCCATACGACATTTCATTGAAATCTTTCATGTACATGGTATTAACATAAATTACATGGTATTACATACATTGAATACATTTATTTTATCATTTGTTCTGTATGCCTCTTGTTTGGCTTGAGTCTTTGAGTCCATTTCTTGAGGTTAATTTGCGTATTTTTAAGACTATGAGTAGTAGTCTTTTTTTTTTTGCTAGGGGCTTTACGTCGCACCGACACAGATAGGTCTTATGGCGACGATGGGATAGGAAAGGCCTGGGAGTTGGAAGGAAGCGGCCGTGGCCTTAATTAAGGTACAGCCCCAGCATTTGCCTGGTGTGAAAATCGGAAACCACGGAAAACCATCTTCAGGGCTGCCGATAGTGGGATTCGAACCTACTATCTCCCGGATGCAAGCTCACAGCCGCGCGCTTCTACGCGCACGGCCAACTCGCCCGGTAGTAGTAGTAGTAGTAGTAGTATTTAACATATGTTTTTAGGCATTTCAATGACAATAATACATTGTTTACATAATTTACATAATATTTCATGCATTTTATACGTGTATTTTAATTAGTTTTTATGCCTCTTATTTGGCTCGAGTGTTTGTATCCATTTCCTGACGTTATTTACGTATTTTAAAGAATTGTGGTAGTACTATTCAATGTCATTCGTAAATCGTAGTGGTCACTGTTAGAGAGTCAGTCAGTGTTGTCAATCAGGCTAGGTTAAAATCCCCGACCCGGTTGGGAATCGAATCTGGGACCCTCTGAGCCCAAGGCCTCAACGATGACTATTCAGCCTATGAGTCAGACGGCAAGGTTATGTCAATTATGATTCAGTATTCTGCGAGTTATAACATACCAGTAATTATTATCCAACGTAATGATTTATCATTACATGCTTACTACTACTACTACTACTACTACTACTACTTCATTCCTCTCGTGAAGGGGAAGGCGAGCCTTTTAGACGGTGACGCCGACTCTCAGACCAGCAGATTTGTATCAAAGAAGGAGACGTGCGGTGAAGGTGAGAGGGTTGGCGGCCGTGGCCTATTCTAGGAACTGTCCCGTCATTCGTCTTAGTGCAGGAGAATGAAAAACCACGGAAAACCACTCTCAGGGCAGCCGTCGGTGGGAACCAGATCCTCTCCGTCTCCCGAATTATTATATGCTCCAGGTAGTTATTTTAAAATATCGTCACATAGTGGTTTTCGTGGGTGCATCGACGATATGCTGGAAATGCCTGAATCATTTAGAAACACAATTGAATCTCCCGAAGTTGAAATTATAAAGTCAAAATTACACATTTTTGAAATATTCAGTACACAAAAACCTCGTTTATCCTGCCGTCATTAATTCGGATCTTCAGGTTATCCAGATCGAAAATAACAGTATTTCTTTTACGGGATCGACTCTTCTTGAATGTCTTTTCCGCCAAGGATAGGTAAGGACAGGAACTGGAAGTAATTCGGCCATGGTCTATCAAAGGTACCGTCCCGGCATTCGCCTGGAATTGAGATTGGGAAACCGTGGAAAACCATTCCCAGGACGGCCGAGGTGGGATTCGAACCTACGCTCTTCTGAATGCAATGCACTACTAATTCACTGATGGTGAATTCAAAAATGAAACCGGCGCTCCATCAGAAGAAACAATGACACGTGGAGAGGCAACAATGCAGCTGGACAAACTGACGGCCTATTTAGAATGCTAGACTGAAACACAGCGGCAGAGTTGTTGTTAGTAAAACGTCTTCGTGATCGTGCTGCGCTCCAACACTATACAAATGTAAAACAGAAAAACTCCCACGTTATTTTATGCCATAAAACAGTCGTCAATGTACGAAAAGTGTCCTTATAATTTTTGTACAATTTAAAAAAGGTATTACTGTACAACTTATGTTAACGGATTATATAACATATAATGATTTGTTATTTAGTTTTTCCGGATTATCCGGATTTCAGATAATCCGAATCAGTTCCGGTCCCACTTAATCCCGATCAACGAGGTTGTCGTGTATTCCGAAGTATTGAACCAAGGGCCTTCGGATGACATCGGAAAGAATTAAATCCGCCTTATCTTCATACCACAAACCACTGCTAAGTGCAGTGCGATCGGAGGAGGAAAGCATTCAGTCAATAACTTGCTGAATTTTAGCGCCGTGTTCCTTACTTAACGATCACCACACTGCAAGATTCCTGCATGTTTAATTATTTCGCGTCATTTCCTGGTTGCACATTATTTACTTTAGAGAACCTGATTGTTGAAAGCGTGTATTTCTTGGGCGTTCTCCCAAAAGAAAATTACAAGACAACCTTCAGAAGAAAATAATGTTAGTGGTTTTAGTCCCACAGTTTTTTGGAGACGTCGAGGAGCAGGAATTTTGTCCTGCTGAAGTTCTTTAACATGCCAGAAAATTTACCGAAACGAGAGTGACACATTTGAGCTCTTTCAACTAAGCTTCAAGTACCATCTCTCTACCACCTGACGTACTCACCCACGCCAAAAATCAATCATCATAAAAGACGCTATAAGGTTTAGCTTACACAAACTGCAGTGAGAGAAACATCAATGAGAAGAAAACAGGCGGAGATTGCAGATTAGAAATATAGCAGCCAAATATAACGAATCAAAGGAAACCCTTGTAAATTCCATAACATGAGTGATGTTTAAATTATATTTGTACAGGATTTGGCTTGCCCTTATTTTACAAATATAGCTTACACGAAACATGATGTGAAATGTTCATGGCTTTATGCCATATTAAAGTGACTACATAGGTGAAAGATATCGAGTCATCTTTACAAAGTTGATTTTAAAAATTGTTTATTAAATTAAAAATGTCCACTAACAAAAATTCATAATATAGAACATTAATCCTAGTTCTTTCTTTCTCCCGGAAAGTAGTGTCAATTGACTTAATACTTTTCAGCTCTAGCCGATTCAATTACAGAAGCTTCGAAGATGTCTACGAAATGTGTGAATACTCTTCTAAATTTTCATTACTGTTTTATAAACGGGGCGAATTGGCCGTGCGGTTGGGGCCACGCAACTGTGAGCTTGCATGCGAGGGATAGTAGATTCTAACTCCACTGTCTGTAGCCCTAAAAATGGCTTTCCGTGGTTTCCCATTTTCACTCCGGGAAAATACTGGGGCTGTACCTTGATTAAGGTCACGGTCCCTTCCTTGCACTCCTTACCCTTTCCTATATCTCATCGATGCCGTAAGATCTATCTGTTTAGGTGCGACGTAAAGCAAGTTATAAAAGAGAACTGTTTCATAACCTACTTACACAGCGTCTTTAGCTCTAAATTGTGAAGGAATTACACAATTTCATATTAAATCAGTACCATAATCGCATTTTAAATATTCCGCACATCATTCTCTTTTACTATTAATATTCTGTTTTGTTTCCTGTTAGCGGTTTTTGACGTCAGCCTAACTGAGATAGGCTTTCAGTGACGATAGGATACGGAAGGGCCAGAAAATTGGAAGCGTGTGTGAAAATGGGAAACCACGGAATACTCCTCGGATACATCACTGCATTGAGATGTCGGGTTAATATATTTATCAATGTTAATGTGGACATTTTGAACATTTCGTATAAGAAAGAGTTTCGTGTGGTTTGCTGCAACGTTCTGTTCCTGTTTGTTTCCCAGGATTAATGTGCTAAGTATACTTGAAGAAGAGAGTTCTTATTTGGAAATAAAAAGTTTCCGAACCCATGTCCATATAACCCATTTTCTTCTTCTACCTAAGACCGTACCTTTTTGTTATATCCATTATCGTGATGATATCCACAGGACATTCAATTCCATGTGAAATACGAAAGAGAGCCAGGGAATTATTTACCTTATCAGTGCAAAAACTGACAGTTACCTTCAGCTGTAATTAACACAGAACATTCACATTAAAAAGTATGATACGATATAAACCAGCGCTTCCGCTTTGAAAGTTCATCGAATAACATTAGAAAATTGTGCGGGAGTATGTGACGCTTTTAAGCTGCAGCCAAACGTAGGAAAGGAGGGAGCAGAGTTAAGTTGAAGGAGTGAGATGAAGTGTGGGAGCGAAGAGCAAGTTTCTGGATGTCTTCTCTTTAATCATCAGACTTCTGTGAAAAGAGATGAAATAACGGAGAAACTACAAGGCTAAGAATCCCGTAGAGCTGGAGTGTGTTAAAGGAGAAAGACAAGATTAGTGTGACCCAACATACCCAGATTCCTCTTCTTCAGACATCCTCGGTCTTGTAGAGAGGGTTAAGTAATCGTCCAGTAAATCGTGACCGACTGAATGGATAATTGTCCTTGAAGGTCAGCTCTCTAACGCGCTTGATGTAAATTATGATAGTGTCACTTCCTCGTTAATAAGAATATGGTAAAGCCGTGCTCTAATCGTTTTAAACCAGGCTTACGAATCTGACACTTCTACACCTGGAAACGTTAATAATATTGGTTTGAAACTCTCTATTTGTTTCTGGCTCCGCGCCAGTTCGATAAGACCACGAACATGAAGTATGTGCTAGGAATTCCTGGTATCGGATGTGGAACAAACTAAACGGGAAGCATGTTGGAGGAATCCATTTCCTCCGCGGTGGTTAAAATATCTGGAAAGGTCAGTGTCAAACAACTAATGCATAAAACTGAGGAAGACTTGTTACCGGTTTGTTCCAAGTATGTGAACTATACACAGTAAACAATGTTTCGAATACCAAGGATAAAAAGCAACAATTAAGTTACAGAATATTGTATATATTTCCTGGTTGTGTCTTTGTGGTACAATAAACTTTTAAAAACTATTTCTTTCCAATATCTTAGCAAATAAACAGTTACAATGAAAAATTCTATAATTTGTGTATTCTTTCAGGGAAGGCTGTCCGTCCTTCATTCCGGTTTAGAACCGTGCATGGCCCCCCTCTGGCATTGTTTAGGTCTCCGACACTCTGGGGCATACTTGCGATCAGTACATTGACGTCGTCTTGAGGAAAGAAGGTCCCATTCCATCTGGGTAATTCTGATGAGGTGTGGGAGTGTTTCTGTAGGTTGTAAACGAATCAAAACTAGCCATTTTAAACCTGCCCTGTGCATGCTCATTGCAGTTCATGTCCGGCCAATTCGAACGGTTAATGCCCGCCTCTCTCACGAAGATTCTCACTGATGCACCTCGACGAGAGCGAGCAATGTCATCGACGAAAGTTAATTCAAAACCATACTCATACCCAAAGGGTTGTACAAAAATGGTCGAAGAATATAATCGTTATACGGCAGGGCAGTTAACGTATCTCGAATTGGTCTCAAAGGTGTACGACGGACATGCATAAAGTAAGCCCGAAACATTACACTAGTCTCCCGTCACCGAGAGAACCGAACCTGATGTAAACAAAGAAAAATGTGTATCCGTATGTATCCATCCAAGGTCTAAAAACGCTGATTGGAGAATCAATGGGCTGCTCCCGGACACATGGCGGGAACCACGTGGGCAGTCTTGAAACTGTCCTTACTTCTCTTGATTGCGGCGATTACATCAGGGTTAGGGTTGCCGGATAGCACTGACGTCAACATGTACTTGACACGCAATTGGATGCGGATTACGGCACAAATTATACTCATTGTCCGCGAGAAATAAACAACAATAAGTGATAAATGGCATCTCGATATTTAACATATCAGAAAAGAAAGGTAGATATAAATTTATGGCCGAAACGTAAATACGTAATAAATCAATCATGAGAGCGCATATAAGTAAAACTTCACACATTTAATATTCTAATCAAATAAAATTCTAGCGAGGAACTTATAGCAGAGAAAAGGCAATATTAAAACGATAAACATACAGTACTTTACCTAATAAGAATATGATAAAGGACGAACGCCTTCCAAATCGGCGCTTCTTCGATTTCCCCGTTGTTCTTACCAATCCTTGGTGCAGTCGTTCGCTGCGCGAGGTATTAATGCTCCACTCCGAAACATAAGTGAACTCGGATGTTAGCTTCGCAAATCCTTTAAAGCTAAAGTATTTCTTACAAAATTTATGAAACACATTCAATGCAATTGCCTTATCGCAACTTTTCAAGGATTTCCCTTTGCGATGCTTAACGAACTGAACTCGGTGATCCACATTGCACAAGAACAAGTAATGTCTCACTCACTCAATCACGCACTGTATCTGCTTGCTTCCCAAGCTCACAGCTTAACAAATTGGCGGGTCAAGCATGAGCGCATGCGTCCCTGGTGCTCTTCAATTTGAAATGCTTGTTTATATTAAATAGCATTGAATACAAATACTTTTTTGTATATTTATCTGACTTAAATTATTTGAGGAATTATATTTCGGACATTTTGCATCTAGGATCGCATTAGCCATGATGTGGCTAACGAACTAGATCATGTCTCTGCGTAGGTGTCCCGCGGCAGCACTAACCAATAAACGTTATCCCAAGCACGTGTTTATGTTTACATCACGACTGGTTTTTTTTGGGTGAAATATGTATAGTGATAGGCATAACTCTCGTTCGAGAGACTCGGGACTGACGTCACTACTCTCTATTCATCTTGAAACGCACTTAGTGATGGGCACAACTCTCACTGGAGATACTCAGGACTGACGTCACTACTCACGTTGCATCTCGAGGTGTACTAGTAATTGGCATAAATCTCGTTTGAGATACACGAGGCTGACGTCACTACTCTCGAAACATCCCGAGGCACGCTTTAACTGGACCTTAGCCAGGACGAATATGGTAGAACAATTCTAAATAGGCTACCATATAATCATGTATATAATTGACGTGGCAGAATCAATCAATTCGCTAATAGAAGTAACTAACATTATTGAATACACACAATAACCAATAGATAATAAATCTCTTCCACATGAACACAAGAAATATCAACCCATTAAAATGTAAACAAAAACCCGATTATCTCGTGGCTATCTCATCAGATAACTATATATATGCGTTCAGGTCTGATAACTGTAGTTGGTCTTGAATGATCCTTCTCATGAAAAACGATCTACAGTATTTGTTTCCATACTTACATGAAAGTACCGAGAGTGCAGGAGGGGAATTAACCCGAATAATTAATGTTACTGGTTTTACGACGCACTAACTACTCTCACGGTTTTTGAAGACGGCGAAGTGCAGAAATTTTGTCCCGCAGGAGTTCTTTTACGTGACAGTATATCTACGGACACGAAGTTGACGTATTTGGGAACCTTCAGATACCACCGGACTGAGGCAGAATCGATCCTGCTAAGTTATGGTCAGAAGGCCAGCGCCTAAACCGTCTCAGCCACTCAGCCAGGCGAGTTAACCCGAGAACGTCTCTTTACACGTACACATATATCAGTACTTTTATGCCACTATATTTTCCATTCTGTTTAAATTATTACATTATTCCATGTTTCGTAAAATAAATAGTTTCAATTAAATCTTAAAAAATACCTCACCCTCTTCATTCCTGTTTCACACACCGAATCATAGGAATTACTCAATAGAGGTTAGAGTACCCAACCCGGCCGGGAATCGAACTCGGGGTCCCTCGGACTAAAGGCAGCATGGTAACCATTTAGCCATGGAGTGGCACACAGCACAAGTAAACTGCAGGACGTATGCAAGTTGACTGCGATTAGAATTTAAAAAAATGGGCGTAACGTCGTTGGTTGATCAGCAGACAAAGTATAGTCAACGAATAACACACCACACGCGCATGATGTCCTGATACAACATCGAGATAGGATTGCGAGGCATGGACTGCATCGGCTGCTCAGAGTGTATCGGGAGCTTTACATCACGCGACCCATCACTACATCACACCACTAACTCCAAATGCATGCATCTCTAACATACTGGTTTTTACCACCAAGTCCTTTTCGTCTCCACACCATTTTGTAGTAGTATATCCGGTCAAAGCGATATCCCCGTTTCATCTGCAAACTTGGCATTCCGCCTTTCATCTGGCCCCCAATCAAGATGTCAGAACTTTTCTCAACACGATCACGATTCTCTAGTGGAATACGTCAAATTGGTTGGAAGGACCTTAATTCGGAACTACGCAGCCGATTACGGAGATTTTGGGCAGATACATGGATCCCGGTCGTTCTCAAGACATTATTTCGTATTCGTTGAACAGACGAAGTTGGTCTCCTCTGCGCTGTTAGGGTACGAATATACCGAAGATGCATCGCAGCTCGCGGTCGATGCCTCGATGTCACCTCCTGGTAACACAAACACACAGTTATAAATAGAACAGTCCATGTCGAAGATGCTCGCTTCTATTCACCATCGCGCTTTACCAGGAGGTTTAGCGCGATGACAAGAAAGTTTGTGTTCTCATCGCTGTAGAACGGAAGGCATCGATGTAGCTTGCTCCTGATTGGCTTGTCCGGATTGAGATCACATGATTTATCCCCCCGTTCTACTGTGTCCTTGATCCAGGTGTTCAGAGCCCGCGTGGGTATTCGTGTGGTAGTTTTTGTACTTCACAGTATAGATGTTTGATTCCACATTGTTGTATATGTATTGGAACGTCTCAAGGGACATTCTGATGACGAATGGAATCTGTCGGGGTGGTGTTTCAGTTGTGATATTTCCCCACCGCCTGCCTTCTTTGATTTATAGGATGAGCATTCCACTGGCGGGTTTACTGATTTGAAAGTAGCTACTATCGTGTGCTTATCACAATGAATCACTATCTCCACTGTCACTTGAATATGTACTCTGTACTTGTAAAAGCTCAGTAGTAGAGGATAAATTATCGTCAACTTGAACGCGGAGATCTAAACATAACGTCCACTCACTGTAAACACATCTCAGAACACTGAAAGGTAAACGTCCCCGGTATGTTCACCCTCCATCGACCGCGACGTAAAACTAGACCGCGACCGCGGGCTGCGATGCATCTTCGGTATGTTCGTACCCTTAATACACGGATATACCAATCTTGTTGTCGCGTTGTCCTCTGTCTGTCAGTCACATTATTGGTCTCGCTGTCTCTTTTCCACGTTATTGACACGATACTTTCGGTATCCTCTACGATGCGTGATACTGTCGCCTGCGTATGTCAACCTTGAATCAATGCCACAATTCCAGCTCGAATAAATTGATAAGTACGCATTGCACATGAGACGTAAACACTAACTGAAAGCTCATACTGCACTGTATGCACTACTATCTGTCTTCATGTGAAGGCACAATCTCAGCACAGATCGCAGGCTGCATTGTAAAGAAACAATGGAATTACGTGTGTGAATACAGTGCTCTTCATCACTTGCACGCCTTATCACACAAAGTGTCTAGTCCCACAATATTGCAAACTTTATTTCAGCAGTCTCGCATTCCCAACTGAATTCACTATACAGTACAAATACTCATGATATAGGAGAGTAAATATTGTGACCTGTGAAGATTGAAAAATGGTGAGCACTGATGACAACTTCTAATTACATTTCAATTTTACCATTCAGGTGAGGGAATACCTCGCTGGGTTATCCTGAAAATGTCGCCTAGCGCAAGTCTGATGGGATGAAATGAAATAAAAATAGTTAAATACGGTGTTATTTACAAGTGGCCGATGATAAATACAGAGAGAGAGAGAGAGAGAGAGAGAGAGAGAGAGAGAGAGAGAGAGAGAGAGAGAGAGAGAGAGAGAGAGAGGGAGAGAGAGAGAGGGGGAGAGAGAGAGGCGGCGGCTTTGCAGTGGAGAATTGAAACGTTAAAAGGAAATAAAATGAAGTAAACAACAAACAATTAAAATATTTTACTTTACGCTCGTTGTGTTATTGATGTCATTCGTTGCGAACCAGCTAATGAGGTTGGTCGTGGAGCGGCACGGATTTTTTAATTACATAGTCCGAGTGTGTTACATTTCAATACATTTGATAATTTTAAAAAGTCGTACATCATGCAACCCCTGTCCTTATATTTCCAAGTGTACCGCAACGGTACTCGTATGTTACTGAAAGATTCCCTATTCAATGACACACTCATCATGCATCGGAACTTGCATTCATCAGTCGAAACGAATGAAATTATATAATTTTAATATCTGTAAGGATGGTAAGGCAATCAGTATGATACCATCATCCTAGATATACTGTAGAGAAATACTACTAATGGTACCCATTTTCATACCAGTTAAATGCTGGGGCTGTACCTTATTTAAGGCCAGGGCCGCTTCCTTCCCACTCCTAAGTTTTCCTATCCCATCGTCGTCATAATACCTGTCTGTGTTCGTGCGACGTGAAGCAAATACTAATAATAAAAATAATAAACTAATGATACCCCAGACAAGGGGTCGGAATTTCTACTTAAGACAGGCAAATCGCCGATTGTTCAATTATGTAACGCAAATTTCCAATTTAGCAAGTTAGCAGTCTCGCATTCACAACGGTGTTCACTACAGCGTCGCTTGTATTCGCAAGAACGTCAATTTTCGAACAAAGTGATGCCAAAACCTTGTCAATTCACTACCGACCGCGCTCCAAAGTTTACTGAGGGCTTAGAACAGAATACTGAAAGCACGAGGTCCATATAGGAAGACTTTACATTATGGCGATAAATTTGTTGTTGGTGTGGAAAGTATATGCAGCAGTGAGCTCCTTAGCTGAAAATGGTAGCACGAGAAGAGTAGATATTCTAGCCATCGATAAACAGAGAGATCGTTCTGTAATATTGGACCCAACACTACATCTAGAGTGAGAAGAACAACAGCCGCACGGTGTACGCTCTGAGGAGCAGGAAATCTACGTTTCTGTATCCAATTACATTATGGAGAAATATCATGTAAACTCCGCCAAAGTTTGCGGATTGTTAGTGGGTTCAAGATGTACCATACCGGGGATGATGACGTGACCGGGGTCAATGACCTCGGGTGCTGACCCAGCGAATCCAGAACTCTCTTTGCTTCCCTACTGTAGACACTAAATATGAAGTTACCGATCGAGTGACTGCGCGGTTTGTGTCATGTACCTGTCACCTTACATTCGGGAGGTAGTAGATTTGAACTGCAATTTTCGTCAACCCAGAAGATTGGTTTTCCGTGGTCTACAATTTTCATAATAGGCAAATGCTGGGGCTGTACTTTATGTCTTGACGACAGAGGTGAACTACCGTAAATGGCATGTGACTAACTTTACAAGAGTACAACGAAGCTGCTGAGGCGATTATGTTATTTTCTTTAAGGCAAGTTACATCGACAGTGCTCAGCATGGAAAACTATCGTAAGAGATATTCCATAAAGAGTGCTGTGGAAGGACTAGGGTTGAACGTTTGTATTATCACTTACAATTCTTTATCGCTTGTTTCTCCTTGCACATACACATAGCTTATCTTCATTTCTCCGATACCTATAACATTGTACCCATAAGAAAGCAAGACAAAAACAAGTCACATGTGATAGAAACCTAAAAATTATCGTTTCTGTATTTCGATAGTTTACCTCTGACGTCGAGAATTAATACCACGTTCGCTTCCTTTCCGTTCCTACCCCTTTCGTTTCTCAACGTCGTCACAAATCCTATCTGTGTCGGTGCAACGTAAAGCAAAATTTAAAATATGGTCTAATTCAGCCACTTCTGTATGATGTTATAAGAAACTAACACACAAATACGTAAAATAAAATCCATAAATATTGTCTAGGATATATATTAAATGGTTTCAAGTATGAAACACTGTACACCACCGACATCAGAATCGTTTATATTCAGTATGAACCAGTTACAAATCACTGATCTGTAGATACAGGAGGAATTACCATACAGCTAAGTTAACTGAATTTATCCTGATATTGAACGATTGGGATGTCATGAAGCAACCCTCCAACTTAGTAACATAATTTAAAACTTGAAAAACGTACTGTCAGATACGAACTGAAGGCTTATGACGCAGTATATCCTCCGTCCTATGTACGTACACTGCTCACAAAAACATGTCTTTTCACAACTTTGGTATGAACACACATGCTGTTTCACATCCATGGTGCCCTGCTTGGTTGCTTTAGTTACCGCTTCGCGACATTAATGTGGTGGAATATTGAAGCCAAGTACATAACCCTCCAGTCGTAGCAGTTATCTTTGTGACCGCACCCCAAACAAGAGTGGTTCGTGACGAACGGCATGGTTTGTCACTGCTGTATGAGCTGTCGTATAGGTAAGAAGCACAAGCAGGATAGAGCACAAGACATAGGAAGGCATTTACCACCAGAAAAGTCATGCGTACAGTGACCCTCTTGCAGGAAGGACGCATGCAGCGTTACGTGGCAGAGTGGCTCGGACTGTCTCAGTCAGTCATCTGCAGGTTGTTGCAGCGATATCAAGAGCTTTACAATGCCAAACTGTGACCTGATTCAGGGATAAAACGAAAGAAGAAAACGCCAGCTGAGGACTGATTTCTTCGTGTACAGGCCCTCCGAAATCGCGCGGTACAGCCAGGAACCTATGAGGTGAGTTAATTAACGCACATGGGACTGTTGTCATTACACAGACAGTCCGCAATAGACCAGGGGAAGGTCAGCTCAATTCTCGGAGACCGCTTAAAGTGGCCCAGTTGACCCGTCATCACCGAAGATGCTGTCGGCAGTTTGCACAACAGGATGTCAACTGGCAGCTCTGACACTGTATTCCAGTATTCATTGACGATGAATCCAGATTCCAGCTTTCTGGGTCCGATGGTCATATTCGAGTCTAGCGACGTCAAGGAGAAAAAAATTTGCCTTGCAACATGCAGGAAACAGTCGCTTACAGTGGCGGATCAGTAATGGTTTCGGGAGGAATTTATTTTAACCATAAATGTGACCTTGTAGTCATTCAAGGGTGATTGACAGTTGTACGCTACATTGAGGAGAATCATGTACTACAGACAATATTGGGCAACATTTCACAATAGTGCATAATAGAGCCACTGCAGCTCACCAGGGACTTCCTTGCAGCTGCTGAAATTCAAGTAATGGACTGGCCCGCATGTAGCCCCGACCTCAATTGTATCGAGTATCTGTGGGATCAAGATGGTAGGCGTATCCAGAATCACCCACAGGCAACCCCGTACACCCCAGGAGCTGACAGCAGCATAATTTGAAGATGGGGAGCAGTGACTTTCGGTATGGGACCACTGTGTCTGTTTGGAACAATCAATCGTAAACGTGTGTGTATTGTTTGTTCGTTTTTTGTTTCTGTACAAATAAATGAACATGTTTTGGTTCTGTATAATCTACATCTGCAAAATAAAGGAACACAAAATATTACAGCCGACCAAATTTTATTTTATTTTATTTTTATTATTATTATTATTATTTTTGTGAGCAGTGTATGTGCTTGTGTTATTAGTTAAGCACGCTTTCATCTTAATCTATATGACTATATGACATGGATATTACACATTACTGCTACATATACCTGGCCATAACTCACGACAATAATAAAATAGTGGACAAGAGCCTAATGAGTTGCTTATGGTAGATTTATAGTCTGCTTTGTGTTACTCGTATGTCTTCATATCACTTAGGACTACCATAACTTGAAGTTCAAAAGTGTCGTAAACAGCACGTAATATCACCTCTTCATAGATTATTTAGCTCACTACCCCGGACTCTCTACCATCAACTCCATGTAATTCAGTCTTTCAAGAACATAAAACAGTATATTCCTTTAAAATATGAAGACTAGCAGTATAACAACATTATAATACCAAATACCAAAATGTCTTACAAAGTTTGTAGAATGAGGACCAGCATTGTCGACCACCGCATTTATCATATATTTGTCTCAGGAGTGTAGAAATGAGGTGAATTAATAACTTAAGCAGAAATCCACTCTGTTTTATGGCAAGGTCTAGAACGAATGTGTTAATTTGTTGACTTGTCTCACTCTCATATTTTACTTTGACACTATGCATTTGAATAAGGTATGTTGCATGTAACACCATTCCATTGCAGTCGAATTATCGCTCATAGAGTCTGTTGATGTGTATCAGTAGGCAAGATTGATAGGTAATAGTATTTCTAACTCAGCGAGGAAAACACGAAACTACCTTAATCACCACTTCGAAAGTTATCCTCTACAATGATGCCTAGGCTATGTATGACAGCTGATAGTGAACCAATGTAAACAAGCGATAGGGAGTCGGCCACATGGGATACAGCACTAAGTGCAGATTATTGATTGATTGATTGATTGATTGATTGATTAATGCGTATAAGGCATGATGAGGACTGAGGTAATTTGCCATTGCTTTCCTCATGGAGCCAGAAATTGTTACTGCAGCATGACAGACCCTATGAGTAATACTTCTCGTCTCATTACATCCGGACGCAATAATCGTGCTCTGTATAGGCTAACACTACTCAGCACTATTCATACCTCAGCAGCTTCCATACTGTCACAGCCATGGATGAGAGTGGGATTGTGATGATGATGATGATGATTTATGTTTAAAGGGGCCTAACATCTAGGCCATCGGCCCCTAATGATACGAAATGCAATGATAATTTAAAAGTACAACATTCATCCACTGACCAGAATACAAAACGTGATCAAGAATGAATGGATGAGTATGAATTCAAAACAATCAGTGAACCCGACCCACAATGCCTACCTTCCCAGAAACTATATTACTGACCAAGGGCCTGCTTCCAAAGCACAATCCTGATGGTAATGATGCATGTTGTCTAAAGGGGTTCAATATCCAGGTCAACGGTCCCTCGTAGTGGCATATATCGCTAGTAAAGTAGAACCATGGTATTTTTCAAGTTGCGGTACTAATCAGAGGTAGCGTAAACTCACGGTGTTCCAAACATTATGGTACTACTCACAAATATTGTACGTCGTACAGGTAACAAAGACCAAAGGTGTTTCTACATAATGGCGCCACTCGTAGGCAACGCAAACCCATGGTGCACCTCACATAGGTGTACTAATCACAGAGTCTCGTACTACCGCGTGGTGTTCCTCACATAGGTGTACAAATCACAGGCAACGCAGACCAACAGTGTTGCTCACGTAGTGGTACTAATCACAGGTACTGGAAACCCACAGTGAACCGCTCTCTGCTGCTACTAATCACAAACCTATTGTGTACCAAGCATAGTGGTACTACTCGCAAGTAAAGGTGACCCATGGCATGATGGTACTAATCACAAGTAGTTTCATGGTTCTAATTCAATCATCACTTGGTCGCCCCTTTTAGTCGACTCATAAGACAGGCAGGGGATAAAGTGGGTGTATTCTTCGTCTGCGTCCCCCACCCACAGGGGGTGAAGCTATATTTTAGTCTAGTCTGTGCCAAAAGACAGATGCCAAAATACTGTAGAAACAGGAACATTAACAGCAGTACTAACCACGTTTATACGTACGTTTATATACTTATTATTTGTTGTTTTTGTTTTATTTGCTGTAATTTTTTTCTTTTACGATTGACTTAACGTCGCACCGACATAGATGGGTCTCATGGCGACGATGGGACAGGAAAGGACTAGGAGTGGAAAGGAAGTGGCCATGGCCTTAAGGTACAACCCCAGCCTTTGCCTGGTGTGAAAATGAGAAACCACGGGAAGCCATCTTAAGGGCTGATGATAGTGGGGTTCGAAACCCACTGTGTCCCGAATGCAAGCTCAAAGCTGCGCGTCCCTAACCGCACGGACAACTCACTCGGCGACCTTCATTCTTATCTCATGAGGTTAACTGTAAGAGAGTCAGTGGCTCTAAATTCAACACGAACAATAAAGTCATTAAATAACAATGAAACATTATATCATGTTGGTAAATTCGTAATTAGCTCCTTTCAGTTTCTGTTGTTTGATTCGTCATACATAAATTATGTATAAGACTGTGATATTAAGTTGCCAGTAACAAAATTCGCTAGTGTCCAGAAGTTAAGCATAAGTTACGAGTAATCAGGGCAACAGGAATTAGACCGCAAATCGCACGTGTTCGCTCAGTATAGGAAAGGAGTGTTTCCTGCTTTAACTAGCAGCGTAACCGCAAGGTAAACACAGCCAGTGCCTGTGCCCCATATTCCCTCAGTCGTGTTGGCCCTGTTATAGTGTGCGGAGTGTAGCCGCGTGGTGAACGTGACAACATAATGGCGCAACGACGCCATTTGGACCCCGTTTTCCAGGGTAGAATACTCGGCCGCCTGGACGCAGGCCAGACGCAGATCGAAGTCGCCGTACCCTTGAATGTGCCACGAAGTGTCATATCCAGGCTTTGGAGACCGGGTAGCCGTATCAACCACAGGAACATCGTGGAACGGGACCAGTATGGTGGTGGTGTCATGATGTAGGGCGGCATCATGTTGAATGTTGAATGGTGGTTCGAGGAACACTTAACGCTTGGAGATACCGGAATGAGGTACTGAGCCCACATGTTCTAATCTTCAGAGGTGCGGTTGCTCTAGACTTCCTCTTAATGGACGATAATGCCCGACCACACCGCGCTGCACTGGTGGATGAATTTCTGGCTGGGGAAGACACTCATCGCATGGACTGACCAGCGAGGTCTGCAGATATGAATCCTACAGAACATGCCTGCGATGCATTTGGGAGGAGAATTGCATCTCGTCAGCCTCCACCTAGGACCCTCCAAGACCTTCGCATTGCCCTTTCGGCATCGATTGCCCAAGAGCTCTTGGACCAGAGGGAACGCCACGTCGCTGCGAAGCATGTGTGGCCGTTAGGGGTAACCATACACCCTGTTAACAGCATATTTTGTTGTGAAAGACGTTGCCTAGTTTTTTTAGTTGTTGTCAAAGTTGTACCTTAGCTATCAGAACCTTTCTGACACTGGTTACCTTTTTGGGACAATTTGTGTGACATGGTGTGTGATTCAGCTTCCGTTTGTTCAGCAATGCGTCTGACATTCCTATCAGGCGGTATGGCCTCGTTTAGTGATTATGCTTAACTTTTGGTCACTAGTGTATATCATTGTAGTCATTTGAGTCCAAAGTGCACGTAGTTGTGCAGGGAATTAACAGAACACAATATTGCGTAGTAAATAGTACTAATTTCAATTTTATTTTCCGTGTTGATTTCTTGTTTTACTTTTAGAATTCGATTTTCGTCGCAGCGACCCAGATAGGTGTGATGGCGACGATGGGATAGGAAAGGGCAAGGTGAGGGATGGAAGTGACCATAGTGTTAAGGTACAGCACCAGTATTTGTCTGGTAAAGTGGGAAACCACGGAAAACCATCTTCAGGGCTGCTGACAGTGGGGTTTGACCCTACTATCTCCCGAATGCAAGCTGATAGCCACATGATCCAAACCGCACAGCCATTTGCTCGGTGTTGCATGTTGAGTTCTCGGTCTGAAAGCTAGTTTGCTTCCCGGGAGTTCCATTATCATGAGGCAATGAAGAAGCGTACGAACGAAATGAGTAATGAGATAGATTATGACAGCTTATGTATTATTAGGCATTAGTTTGCCTATTACACTACATTACATAAACCAACCGACGCTACAAGCTATACTTTTATACCGCATACCAACCACAGGCTGTATAAGAAACAATGTCACTCGCATTGCTCATATCTCAGCCACGTTTCTACTTAAACAGGGCGATGATAGTAATATACTTTTTCGATCCCATAGCAAAAGATATACACTGAGTGGCCAAACGTTATGGGAGGACACTGAAATTGATGTTAATAACGAGTTGCTCCTCCGTGAGCCCTCTAAACGGCAGCAATATGGTGAAGCATCGACTCTACAAGTTGTTGAAATCGTTCTGGAGGGATATTGACCCACGCATCTCGCACTGCTGTCCACAATTGGCCTTGTGTAGTTGGTGCGGGGTTCATGGAGCGTACACCAGCATCGAAAACATCCCATAATTTCTTTTTTTACAAATTGCTTTACGTCGCACTGACACAGATAGGTCTTATGGCGACGATGGGAGAGTAAAGGCAGCCGTGGCCTTACAGGCACATCCCCATTATTTGCCTGGAGTCAAAATGGAAAACCATGGAAAACCATCTTCACGGCTTCCGACAGTGGGGTTCGAACCCACTATCTCCCGGATGCAAGTTCACAGCTGCGCTCCCCTAACCGCACGGCAAACTCGCCAGGTTCCTATAAATGCTCGACTGGATTATGATCGGGACATCTGATGGGCCAATCCATGGTCATAACTTCACTGGAGTGCTCCTCCAACCACCTGCGTGCCACCACAGAGCGGTGATGTGACGCTTTGTCCTGTTGAAACATGGCATCTCCAGCAGGGTAATTCAGGGCCAGAATGGGATATAGATGGTCTGAAAGAATGTACACGTAACTTGCACCTGTCAACGATCCCTGCAGCCGGAGAATAGGGCCTAATTTTTACAATGAGAACACCGTCCAGACCAGAACTGAGCCACCTGCCATCTGGATACAACCTTGTGGACACACAGGATCGACAGCTTCAAGGGGCATTCGCCAAACTCTCATGCGCCCATCAGCTCGTTACAACTGGAACCGGGATTCATCAGACCCTACCACACGCCGTCACTGTTCCATGGTCCATTGTCGATGTTTGCGGGGCCATATACGTTGTTGAACTTGTGTCGAGGTGTCAGCAAAGGGACACTAGTTGATCGTCGGCTGGTTAAGCCTATGCTGTGCAGTTGCCTCCTTACAGTTCTGGTAGAAATGGGTTACTGAGTAACAACATTCAACTGGGCGGTGATCTGACTAACAGTAGTCCGTCGAGCGCCCAGTATGGTTGTGCAGAGGCTGCGTGATGTCCGTTCTTTAAACACCTGTGGTCTTTCCGTGCGGCGGTTTACGTGGATGGTAACATTCTCTCTGCGATATTGAAGATTCACTCTCGACATTATTGACCTCATGAACACAAATTCGCGTGTAATTTCCCCAATGCTATGACTAATGCGGCCGATGATCATCCCACATTCAAATAGGGTTAACTCGTGACGTGTTGCTATCTACACGACACTGGTGACTGTGACAGACTGCTCAGCTACGCCGCACCTAGCCACAACGCTCAAGGGTCATACACGGCACATTTTCTAATGGGACTCTCTTTCCCATGACTTTTGGCCACTCAGTGTAGTGTACTATGTAATATGGAGGTGGTAGTTCTCCACTCTAAAATTGATTATTTTTCTTTGTAACTACAATAGTTGCTGCCTATATAGATCAGTGGTAGAGTATCGGCCATCAAACAACAAGATCGCGGTTTCAAACCTAGCACTGGTATTCGGTTCCTGAAGTGAAAAGTACCCGAGTGACATATTCTGTGATTATCCGTCAATAGGAACTAAAATTTAACCATATTGAACCCTTAAATATACCGTTCCATCGTTGGATGTATGCCACGGCTGCTTCGATAGAGCAATATCGTACTCCTGATCTTGGGGTCGTTACGATTTTTTTCTGTCAGTTCATTGACCAAAGGATGGAGTTCAGAGGAGAGTATAACTACTTCAAATGAGGAGCAAAAATTTGCTTACTAAACATTTATTGAATATAAATCACTATAATTTATTTATTAAGTAGGAAGAAAATACATTAACATTTTTCCATATGTTTTAAAGCAGTCACAATGCTTAACGTGATTGGTAAGTGTTCTATTTTGAGATTATTACTGTATTTCAACGAGTGAATATGTAGTGTAACATTCGTGGACAGCAAAACCAGAAACAAATTTATAAACCTGAAAATGATGATGATGCTTTTTGGTTAAAGGGCCTAACATCTAAAGTCATCGGCCCAAAACCTGAAAATCTGGCACCATTGATTCAAACGATAACAGAGTTAACCCACACGATCCGTGGAATATTTTTTGCTATTTGTTTCACGTCGCACCGACACAGATAGGTCTTATGGTGACGAGGGGATAGGAATGGCTTAGGAATGGGAAGGAAGTGGCCGTGGCCTTAATGAAGGCACAGCCCCAACATTTGCCTGGTGTGAAAATGAGAAACTACGGGAAACCATCTTAAGGGCTGCTTACAGTGGGGTTCGAACCCACTATCTTCCGGATGCAAGCTCACAGCTGCGCGACCCTAACCGCACGGCCAACTCAGCCGGTTGTGGGAAATCTGACCTTCAACAAGTAGAATTCCAGATTTACATTTAATTACGGTTATCCACCAGTCTACTATCCTATTGGATATTAGAACATCCCCTGAATGAGTCCTTAATCGAACCAAATCGACTATCAGTTGATTTGGATAGGTTGCGAAATATTACTTGAAAACATGGTGTTCATTACAAGTTAACGGCAATAGTCACAATCGAAAGTAAAATTCCATCATGTATTGTCATCTCCTGACATACTAAAGTTACAGAGGAATCCCGATGCCGAAACATTCATCACCCCAAATAGATGTTCAGAAGGAACCAATAACACTTGATCCGATGGGATCTTACGTTACATCGTTCTGAAGAAACATAACTGCCAAATGCAGGAGAACATTAATTCATTATGCATTTAGAAGAAATGGCAAGCACTGAAGTTGAAGAAAATTGATAAATCACTTGAAAATGTTCTTACTAAACCAACTTTCAGGTTATAAAACAGTAACGGGGGTACAGCCACCCCGCGCATTTAGATTAAGCGCCTTGTATAAGGCCATTTCTAACGTAAACCTTGAAGCAACTAGTACCATACGTTTGGACATTATTCGATAGATGTGTCTGCTATCAACGTATGTTGTGCCCTCTGGGGTGTAGATGAACAATTAGTAGTCAAATAATTTTGTATGTGAAGGTTTCCTAAACTGAATTGTTTATTGATTGTTTGTAGTGTTCAAAAGTTATTAACACTTCTGTCTCTTCGCGCCAACTTAATTCATTAGCCAATTAGAAAATTTGTACATTTATTTAAGTGACCAATCACGATCTTTGATATTTATTTGATTGTCCAATGAAAATTTTGGGTGTGTCAGGGTTTCAACCCAGAGAAATCTGGCACATTTCGGGCCATGTTTTCTTTCTGTTCGCTCCACTCTAGAGTGTGTACGTAACGGAGGCAGGGGGAAAGGCACCCTCTTCCATCTTCGGGAGGTCCACCAGCTCAAGATAATGGCAGATACTGATTAACAACATAATATTCATGGAAAGCTAGCTAGAGGGGAAGGTTTTAAATTTCTTTCGCTTTGTAACTAATATAAATTTCAAACAATTTCCTTCACCACAAGCCCTCAAAACGGCAGCAATACAGCAAGGCATCGACTCTACAATATGTTGGAATCGTTCTGGAGGGATCTGAATCCGCTCATCTTGCAATGCTTACCACAGTTGGTCTTGTGTAGTCGACGCGGTGTTCATGGAACGTACACCAGCATCTAATAAATGCACGATTGGATTAAGATCGGTGGATCTAGAGGTCAAATCAATGTTCAAAACTTCATTGGAGTGCTCCTCCAACCATATGCGTGCTACCACAGAGTGATGATGGCATTGCGCATTGTCCTGTTGAAACATGACATCTCCATCAGGGTACTATAAGGCCAGAAAGGGATGCAGATGGTCTGAAAGAATGTCAGCACTCCCTGCAGCCGGACAATGGGGCCTAATTGTGACTATGAGAACGCCGCCCAGGCCAGAACTAAGCCACCTCCCGCCTGGATACAACCATGTTGAGACGCGGGATCCATAGCTTCATGGGGTATACGCCACACAGTTACGCGCCTATCAGCTCAATACAACTGAAACCGTAATTTATCGGATCATGCCACACGCCGTCACTGTTCCATGGTCCAATGCCGATGTTCGCGAGCCCATACACGTCTTTGCACTCAGTGTCAAGGTGTCAGCAAAAGGACACGAGTTGGTCGTCGGCTGGTGAAGCCCACACGAGTGCAGTCGACCACTTACAGTCCTGGTAGAAATGGGTTCCTGACTCCGAGCATTCAACTGGGCGGTGATCTGACTCACAGTAGCCCGTCGAGCGCCCAGTATGGTTGTGCGGACCCGACGTGATGTCCGTTCGTTAAACACATGTGGTCTTACCGTGGGTGGGTGATAGCATTCTCTCTGCGATACTGAAGATCCACCCTCGACACCGTTGACCCGGGAAACCTGAATTCGCGTGTAATCTCCGCAATGCTATGACCAATGCGCAGTGCGCCGGTGATCATCCCACGTTCAAAGTCGGTTAACTCGCGACGTGTTGCCATCTTCACGACACTGGTGTCTGTGACAGACTGCTTAGCTACACTGCAGCAAGCTGCAACGCTCAGAGGTCATACACGCCACATTTTCTAATGCTACACCCACTCCCCTGACTTCTGGCCACTCATTGTAAAATATGTGACAGTTATATTTGAAAGATAAAACCGAGTGAGAACTTCAATTAAATTTGAAGATACGCTCAAGTAGCAAACGTATGGCTAATACAAGCGTAAAAATACATGAACCATAACGACATATTATTAAGATTAGTATTGCGATAGATGTTGAAATGCATTAATGAAAAGATCCGTACAGTAAAAATCACGTGAACCAGTAATGTCGAATAGGAATCCAGCTGATTTGTGGATACTAGGCTCACTTTGTGTTGAAAATTCAGAGAAGATATTAATGTACTTAGAAATATCATTTCCCTCAAACTTCATACTGTCGCTTAACCTACATCCGTTTTAACAGAATTGTTCAAGTAGTGTTAGATTACTTTACATTTTAAAGTAGATAATATCAAAGAATTTTCAAAATACTTTGTTACTCTCTGATTTAATCCTCTAGCTGGCACAATGTATTCGAGGACTCTAAAATACTGACAAGTGGTATTGTATCGAATTCCAATATTAACGACATGTGTACGAGTATATGTCAACAAATGTTGTTCTTTGCTAGCACTGTCCTTCAAGAATGTTGGAAATAGTTGGGGCAGTCGTCATTGTTTTAAAAGAGGAAGAAATGATAATTTTTACTATAAATTTTTTGTAAGATAAATTTAATTTTGGTAGCTTCTTTGTAAGTACACTGAACAGTGAATAACTAAATTTTATCAACAGATAGGACAAATTATGTTCATGTCTAAGCTAGAGAGTAGATACTTCGGCTTTGATAGGGTGGATTCAAATCTTTCCCGTACAAACTTCAACGAACAACTCGCCCACGCTATTCTTTCGTTGTATGGTTACATATGTTTCGAGCACATTCCCTTAGAACCAGAAAGTATCTAAGAAAATATTTCGCTCCTAATTGTAGTGAATGACCGGGCGAGTTGGCCGTGCGCGTAGAGGCGCGTGGCTGTGAGCTTGCATCCGGGAGATAGTAGGTTCGAATCCCACTATCGGCAGCCCTGAAAATGGTTTTCCGTGGTTTCCCATTTTCACACCAGGCAAATGCTGGGGCTGTACCTTAATTAAGGCCACGGCCGCTTCCTTCCAACTCCTAGGCCTTTCCTATCCCATCGTCGCCATAAGACCTATCTGTGTCGGTGCGACGTAAAGCCCCTAGCAAAAAGAAAAAATTGTAGTGAATGTAACATATTGCTAAGAGTTGGATTATAAAACAGCAGAGCCAATAAATTCCTTCCTTAGAGATTGAACCAACGAACAATAATTCCTGTAAATAAGCAAAATCATAACATTGCCTGTGATATTGAGAGAAGTCTGTAAACATGCGATCCAAAGTCCACTGGTGTTTACTCTTCTTGTACCTCCAATGTTGATATTGGTTTTCGAACAGGTGTAAATAAACAAGAAAATTATAAAAGTGTAGATTTGTACTCACCTAGAACGATCCACATCACGATGACATTTCCACCAGTTGCAACCAACAGCATAGCACCAAACACAGCTGTCCAAGCTAACTTCTGCCACCAAGGTAGATCGTAGGGTCTATGTGTTGGTGGGAATAAACAGTCTGCTAGAATATCCCGTCTGGCTGGGTCGGATTCCGTGAGAACTATATCTAGAAATTCCAAAAGCTGAGTCCTGTTGGGAGACAAACCGTTCATATCTGCCAAGAAATAGGTGCAGTTGAGCAAGGCAGCGTCTATCACTTCTTCCGACATGTCGACACTCAAGACTCGACACCATCACAAGGGAAACAATCACTTTTAATATCACTTACACCACGCGTCATAAATCCAAAAAAACACTCAAATTATCCTCTGTTTGAACATGTAAATAATTTATGAATATTCCGATCGGAGCTAGTAGAAGTACACTGTATCTCAAAATTTCGAAGGCAAATCACTTGTATATATTAATCTACCATTGTTGAGACCATTTCCCTGTTCTTCCCAGCACTACTCTTTCTAGAAAAAGTATATATTAACATTTTAATACAAAACTGATTATTGATTGATTTTTATTTCATGCAGCGAACTTGTGTTAAACTAAAGTGAAATGTTTTACACTTTGTATAAATCAACGAAAGACTAAAAATACTGAAATGACAAAGTATCCCTCTTGAGCTACTGTAGAATGCAAATCCCTGATAGACTGATGGATGCTATGAAATGAGAATGGAGAGTGTTGCTGGAATGAAACATGACAGGGAAAACCGGAGTACCCGGAGAAAAACCCGGCCCGCCTCCGCTTTTTCTAGCACAAATCTCACATGAAGTATGAGGGATTTGAACCACGGTATACAGAGGCTGACGCGCCGCCGTCTGAGCCACGGAGGCTCCTAATTTTTCACAATATTATTTTTTAAAAATATACATCTACCATCAGTGAAAGATTCCTACACGAGATTTTCCTCAACTAGCAAGTTTAAATAGTCTAGCGAATATAATGAAATTTTAAAATTCTAAGGCCGGTATGCGTACTCTAAGAACTTATATGGAGCACATGCTGCGAAAAAAATAATAAGCGCGAAATTCTGCAGCACAATTTGTATCATTCTGTTGTAGATATTTGTCAAAGGAACCTGTTTTGAACATGCATTACAAAACAAATGAAATTAAGTGCATTAAATGCCCTCGCATGTAGGTAGTAGAAATTTTCTCGGAAGAGGTACTCAATATTTTGAAGGACGGCTAAAATTCCATTCGACACTCCATGTCGTATGACATTGGTATGTAAATGATCTCTGGTCATAATGTTGATGTTTATACAAGATAATTAAACTGAGCCGTCGAAAGCCCAGTAGAGTATACTTTCTATAAAATATAGTAGTGAAAACTAGACAGGCTAAATAGCATCAAACCGAAATGCCTGCTCAAGGTTGCTGCGGCCATATTATTATTATTATTATTATTATTATTATTATTATTATTATTATTATTATTATTATTATTATTATTATTATTATTATTGCTTAGTTATATATTGATCACACGTCCATGGTCATTAGTAAATTACGAATGAAGTATTACAGCAAATCATTTTACTGTCAACAAATATATCCCTTATACCTCGTTAAGTGAACAATACTTTAAATTATGTATTTATTTTTATTTATTCTTGTTTTATTATTTTACTTATTTCTCAATATAGCTTCTTTCGATTGGGGAAGTTAAGTGGCTCTAAATTGCCTGGTGCATTCCATTTTCAAGTAGTGTTACTTGAAAAACATGCCCTGTTATACTACTTACTATATGAATAAAACACACGAAGAGGTATCACACGGCACTTCCATTTTACACTTATAAGTAAATTTGCTGTTTATAAATTTACGTTGAATAAGTTTCTTCATCCACTCGATTGTAACCATGATATCCGTTTTACTGCATCGTTCGACGTACTAGCAATAATGATACTGTCTTCTATTGTTGTTCTGAAGGTTTTAGTCGCAATACATTTCGCAGTATCATTAGGACCTTGCAACTCTGAAACAGAAAGAAAATAGGAGAGATTAGAATGTTAAAATGTATGTTAAACAGTAGTCAATTAGATAGTTCACATAATTATTTCCTACTAGCGAATGTACCCGTGCTTCGCTACGGTATTCTACATTGTATTCGAATATCGAAGTAAATAGTGTACATGCAGTAAATAAGATAGTTTTAAAATTGCATGTCTCTTAGCGTTATCCGAGAAAGAGCATGGGGAGGTCCCCGTACGTTTCCAATGTAAAGTGTTTGTTACGGATTTGTGATATAACGGCAGGCTCACTTGCCTACTGGCATTCACAATCAGGTTGGGAAGTTTACATTATAATTGCAGGCCCCATTGCCTACTATGCGGACAGAATCGATTTGGGGAGTTTTCGTTAAAATGGCAGCCCCCCTTTCCTACCTCCAGACAGATTACAGTTTTTATTATAATGGCAGGCAATTACCCTACTATCACTCGAAATTGAGTTGTGCAGTTATCATTATAATGACAGGCCCCTTTTCCTACTGCCAGCCAGCGTACTGCCAGTCACACCAAGTTGGTGAGTTTCCATCAAAATAGCAGGCCACTATGCCTAATGCCAGTCACATTTTAGATGAGTACATTTCTTTATAATGGCGGGCACCCTTGCCTACTGCCAAACACAATCGGGTAGGGGAGTTTTAAACAAAACTGCATGCTCACTTACCTTCTGCAAGTCAAATCGAGAAGGGAACTATTCATTACAATTGTAGGCCTTCCTTACTAATGACAGTTACACAGTAGTTGGAGAAGGAACCCTTTCCTACTGCCAGTCAAAGTCGGTGTGGGGAGTACTGATTACAATAGCAGACCGACCCTTTCTCGATCGCTAAATCGACATCAGTGAATATATATAGATCGACATACGAAAGTATATGCGTGTTTACAATATTGAAGACCTTCATTTACAGATTAACTGCTACTAAACGTACGTCATATCGACAAAGGATTATACCATAAGACACGCCGGATTTAGTGGCCTAAATGGCTGGTCCAATGATATGTCATCTATTCTTGGGTCAGATTTAGAAACGTGGAACAGGGTAAAGGTTTTGTAAGATCATCGCACATTACATTACTTTTCGGATAATAATGTGACAGCTACATACGTAGCATTTGGCTCACATATGGCTACTGAGTGGGCCAATTTTCGTGAAGAGTTTGATGATTCTGTATTTCATATAAGTAATTGAAAGTATGAATAATGCATGTGAAAATTCCAAATTGACTTAACATCGATTAATAGAGAAAAATCAAACGTAAAAGGGATACAGATACGGCATAAAGTCATAAGACCAAGGTTGTAGATCATTCCAAATTGAACGGAGATTGTGCAATCCGTTACGTGATAGGAATTTCCGAAGGTCTGCACCATCATTAAAATTGCCTGCATATTTCGATATTCTTCGGGGATAAAAAATGAAAAATTTAATGATATAGGATTTTTCATTCGTTACAGGCTAAAACGTATAATTTTGTCAAATTTCAATTATCTTCTTATTCTTCTGGCAGATTATGCCACAATGTGGATTTTGGGCGAGGCGGGTAAAAATTAGGACTTTCAGGAAATCAAAAATTATGGAGATTGTTATTATTACCCCTTAAACGGAAAGCTGTACGAAAATTTCGCCAAAATAGTCAGTGTAGAGGTACACAGTCGTTACGATTTGATTTATATAGATAAGGAATCTGCTCCATGTAAAACACCTTTTGGGCTATGTCCGCTGGACTTAACCTGCAAAAGTGACCATTCATGATATCTCCCTTATTAATCCTCCTGACGAAAAAATGCACATGAAAAAAAAGGTTTAGAGGTGGAATTCCATCAGGTTTGGTCGATTTCCAGTCAGGTTGGTCTTGTTCTGTATATATTGTGGAAGAGTAAAATCACCATTTCGGTTCCTTATAAACCGCCAGTCCATTCCGGAACATGAAATGTTATTTACGTTTAAAACCTACCTTTGGACAGGTGGATGCTAAATATAAATTTTGTTTCGAATGTCTTCAGTAGTTTTCAAGTTGTAAGGAATACGCTTTACACGCACCCGCTCGTGAGTTAAGTCCGATGGGACTTGTACAGAAAAACGGTCCTTTAATGATATCTCCCTTATTGATCCTCGTATCGAAATGATGCACATGAGAAAAAAGGTTTAGACATTAATTTCTACCAAGGTAGGTAGACTTCCATAAACTTTTGTTGTGTATATTTTTTGGAAGTGCAAAATCACTGTTTCGGTTTCGTATAAACCCCCAGTTAGTTCAGGGATTTAGAAACAATATTTGCCCTGAAACCTATCAAGGACAGGTGTATTCTAAATACGAATCTTGGTGGAAATGCATCCAGTAGTTTCTAGCATTCACGTACATACGGCGTAATTAAGGAAGAAAATAATACAGTTAAGAATGTTGAAACTAATAGAAAATGGATTATAACTGAGGACAGCCGGATAACGACAAATAAATAAATGCCGTGAGTTATGGATATAATAAAGCGCTAACAGAGGAGAAATTTAGGTTCAGTGATTCTTAGGTAAACAAATATGAAGATGACTAATGGTGTTATTACTTAATCTATTCGAGGGCGGTTATAACCTCCAACGATATTCCGCCAATATCCCGCAGATGAGCCGATTGATGCCTCTCTTGCCATCTACCCAAGGAACAACCACGAATTTAAAAGCATGATGAGGAAAATGGCAATACGTTACTTCCCTACTGGCATGCAGTCAGAGACGTTGCCATGGTAACCTGTAGGTTCGTTGTCGGTCTGTCGGTCACTAAATGCAGAGCATGATACCAGCAGAAAATTGTAAATTTCTCCGTCATGTGAAGAGTAAGGTAAATTATGAACATAACGAAAGTTGTTTATAATGAAGAGACGTTTCACGTACGGTAAACGAAGTTTACAGAAAATCAATAGTATAAGAGAAAATAGAGGAAAACCACTGTGATTTTCCTATAAACACCCCGTCTATTCAAAGATTTTAAAATTATATGCATATCGGAACCTTTCCTGGGATGAGTATACTCTAAATATGAAGTTTGGCTGAGATCTATCCAGCCGTTTCGACGTGATGGTGGGAAAACCACTCTGGTTTTCCTATAAACCCCCCGTCTATTCAAGGATTTTAAAATGATATGCATATCTAAACCTTCCCCGGGATTAGTATACTCTAAATACAATGTTTGGTTGAGATCCATCCAGCCGTTTCGACGTGATGGTGGAAAAACCATTCTGATTTTCCTATAAACCCCCCATATATTCAAATATTTTAAAATGATATGCATATGGAAAACTTCCCCGCGATGAGTATCCTCTAAATATGAAGTTTGGTTGAGATCTATCCAGCCGTTTCGACGTGATGGTGGAAAAACCATTCTGGTTTTCCTATAAACCCCCTGTCTATTCAAGGATTTTAAAATGATATGCATATCAAAACCTTCTCCGGGATGAGTATACCCTAAATATGAAGTTTGGTTGAGATCTATCCAGCCGTTTCGACGTGATGGTGGAACAGACAAACAGACAGACAAACAGAAAAATTTTTATTTATATAGATTTTTACACTCGTTCTTCACCCCCTTTCCATCCCCGCCCAAAGGAGTCCTATAAGTGCCTTACACAACAGTGTATTTTTTTCCCAGATATTAAGTCTTATTTGTACCTATTTTGGTTGACAGCTATGCCCAAACGTACATGCATAATCTCACTGCTCTAGAATCCTGGAGCTGACGTTGCCATGGTTACGGCAGTTCATTTCTTTATCCGATTCCTAGAGCAGGGGTAGTGTGGTGCCAATATCTCCGTAACGGTTGGTTTTAGGGCCTTAAAACATGGTTTTCGGGCCCGTAGGGCTTACCGAGTTTTGTTCTTTGCGTCAAGAGGATTAAATTGAGCTTTGTCTCGTCCTTATACGACAAATTCGATATTTTGCCTATAATAGTATAAGAGAAAATGGAGGAAAACCGTTTTTCCTATAAAACCCCCGTCTTTTCAAAGATTTTAAAATGATATGCATATCGAAACCTTCCCCGGGGTCAGTATACTCTAAATATGAAGTTTGGTTGAGATCTATCCAGCCGTTTCGACGTGATGGTGGAACAGACAAACAGACAGACAAACAGAAACAATTTTATTTATATAGATAAGTTATTCTATCCACTGCTAGGAATTTTCTGAAATTTTATTATTTTTCTGAACTGGTAACACCATCTACCCTATCCACTTGGAAACGGAGGTTATTATAATACTCGTCTCTTCATATAAAATCGTGTTTCTGTCTGTATGTTTGTAATGTTAATCTGATACTTTGGTATTACACCGGGCATGAAAAGTAATAGCCTTTATCGGGTTCAGTTTAATTATTGTCTACCTGTCCGTTCTCTTATTATCTTGGCCAAGATATTAATCATCAACCACACAAAATTGGGGCCGGAAGACGGAGACATTTGTTTCAATCTCACAAAAAAGAGGAAGCACGCCTCATCGAAGAATTTTTGGAAAATGGAAATTATTTTTCAATTCGTGAGAGTTCCCGCAAACCTCAAACTGAACAATTAGAATCTGAAGCAGATCAGGTAAGGTGGAATAATATAAAATGTTCATCTAAACTTAAGTAACATGTACTTGTTTATGTGAAAAAAGTGTAATAGATTTATAAAGCAGATAATTTTCATTGTTGTGAGTATTATGCCTGTGGTACTAAGGTAGAAAAGATGCCAAAAAATCTAATTTTCTCTTTTAATGCCAATACGGTAAATTTCGCAACGAAGAGCATCATGGAAAACCCCGGTATGATTCTGGTGTCCAGAAAATACGCTGTTCTCAAAAGAAATATTCCGATGTGTTCAGTACATAGAAACAACCAAATGATTGGTATTCTCCGAACTTGCTGAATAAATAAGGATAAAACTTGTTCCTTCCTTTTATTACGTTCACAAATGTATACAATATGAATTTCAGCGAGCTAGACAAATTTTAAAAGAACATCCCGAAAAATCTAGTACTCTGACATATCTGGTTCTACTTTGGTACTACTGACCTAATTATATGTAATCGAAATCTACTTTCAATCTATTAAGTCTTTTTACGTACATGTATTTCGTTTTGAAGAGATGTTAAATACAGAACAAAAATGGCCAACGATCACCAGTGGGATCCGAACCCTCAACCTCCTTTCGATACGTACAACATGTACGTAAAACGACCTAATAGGTTGAAAGTCTATTTCGATTATAAAGCGGTCGTGAAAATTCAATATTCATAATTATATGTGTTTGCAAAATACGCTACTGCATCTCGGAGAAATGTAATATTCGACAGTCATGCCAACTTTTATCACCAAATGTAATACTTAAAAATTTTATATTGCTTGTGATTGTCCCTTATCCCTACTCAAGTTAAATCAACACCATAAGAATCAGAGACAATGTCGATGAATAAAACAAAAAGGAAGAAATAGAAGTCATAATCAAGATTACTTGTTAAGACATGAATACACAAGAATAAGAAATTGACGAAGAACCTACCCGCCAAACAGGATACAGAAAGAAGGAAAGAAAGAAAGAAAGAAAGAAAGAAAGAAAGATTGAAAGGAAAAAAGAAAGAAATGATTTGTAGCTGTAACCTTGGGCCCCATTATGTACTTAGTACATAGGAATTATTACTATGAAGCCTTAAAGTTGAGAACATTGGTTAGGAGAGCTATTAAAAGTTAAGGGACTGTATATACTGTTAATCATTTATTATGTTTTTCTTATATCCCATTCCAGTATTCCATTAGTTCTTGTCTAATATGTAAAATGCTTTTGTGTTTTAGCATTCACTGAAAACTAAAAGAAAATCAATTATGTAATATAGATTTACATCCTTATTTCAGTAATTAACGTGAAATTTGGAAATGAATGTAGTAATTTATGCATGAGATAAAATCGTTAGCCACAATAATAGTACATGGCAACCAAAAATTTGTAAATATAAAATAAGGTAAATTATTAAATAATTGTAAAATGTTTTTCCTTTTACACATTTTACACTTTCAAATATTAGTATAAAGCTATGAAGAATAGAACTCATACACATTAATCTGTATTCCACGATGTAAGATAAAATTTGAAGTGGTCTTGTGTAAAATTATGATTTTTTGGCTCCATGAATGTACTCCTTGAATTCCATAGGTTTCAGGAAGTTTCCAATATATTCAGTATTGTATAATCAACCGAACTCCGGTCTCAAACCTAGGAAAACAACTTGGGCCTATCGACTCCATTAAACAGACGGAATATTCCCTGGTTAAGTAAATGTGGAATGATATTCGGAAAGCCGATCTGCATATTCCACTTAATGAAATCCCATTAATCGTACATCAGGGCTCAGTTGCCAAGAGCTCCATGGTACTGATGGAACCGCTCACGTACAGATCATGGAATATGTAATGCGTCGCTCTCGAAATCGACTACACTCGATTTCCCAAAGCCGAGTCCGGCTACATGGCTAAATGTTTACGTGCTGGCCTTTGGTCACAGGGTTTCCGGGTTCGATTGCCGGCAGGGTCGGGAATTTTAACCATCATTGGTTAATTTCTCCGGCAAGGGGGCTGGGCGTCGTCATCATTTCATCCTCATCATGATGCGCAGGTCGCCTACGGGAGTCAAATCGAAGGACCTGCACCTAGCGAACTGAACATGTCCTCAGACACTCCCGGCACTAAAAGCCATACGCCGTTTCATTTCCCAAAGCCGAAGGTGCCAAGGATTACCAGGTGAGGACTGATGGTGATTATTGTTTGTAAAGGGGTCTAACAGCAAGTTCATTAACCCCTACTGGTACGAGGTGCAACGAAATGATAATTAAAATAACTTCAAAACATATCCACTGACCATAATCTAAAACGAAAGATGAGAAAATGATAGTGAAGCAAAAAAAGAATCAGTGGATCCAATTCACAATGTTTTAATTACTGTGATGATGCTTATTATCTAAAGGGGTCCAAAATCCAGGTCAACGGCCCCTCATAATGGTAAAAATCACTGGTAAAGCTGAACCATGGTGTTCCTCACTACTGGGACTAATCATGGACACAAGCCAAACCCGTGGTGTTACTCATATAGTGGTACTAATCACAGGCAACGTAAACCCATGATGTTCCTCATAAAGTGGTACTACTCATAGTTAGCACAGACCCATTCTTAGCACAGGGAAAGCGATATATTCCAACGCAGCGTACGGCACAAGTCATTAGTCCGCTCAGCCAAATGCCCCTACCCCGCACCCCTCCCTCGCCACGGGGTAATTCACACGGTGGTACTAACCACAGACCAGTGGTGTTTCTCACATAATGGTACGAATCACAAGTAGTCACATGGTTCTTAAATAATCATCCCATGGTCGCCCCTTTTAGTCGCTCCCCTAGACAGGCAGGGGATTACTGTGGGTGTGTTCCCCGTCAGGTCTCCCACCCACATGGGGTAGGTAAGGACTTCTTATCCAGCATTGTCTTTGTGTAATGCCCGAGAGATTCAACAGCAAACTTTTGTTTTCATGTACTTGTACATTTGCACGGAGTAGTGGATCGTTTTTAATAATATATAAGACATAAAATTACACCAAAGAAAATATAAAGTCTAGAAAAAATAAGAAATCATATCTCTTCTGTTTTCATTCAATATTTAACTAGCTCTACAAATCTCCTGCCTGATATGACATTAGCACCAAATTTTCTGGTTATTTCCTTGTAACTGAATCTACTTTCTGTAAAAGCTAATGGACAAATAAACAAGCACAAAGAATAACCCCGCTACCTTCTTTCTAAATATCACAGATATAAGTGCACAATAATAAAGGATATATATTGAAAAATAAATATTACAATGAGAAGTCAAATATTAATCTGGAACAAAAATATGATTGATTGGAGACGATAATTAAAGAAAATGTTGAAGTGTTTCTCTAGGGATTTATCAGGCAGTAATGAACTACATAACGCTTGTATATAGAAGGAATTTCAATGCAGTAGATTGCCCACAACGGTACGCGGCTAACTGGAAAAATCATGTACCAATTACATGGAAGTTTCTTTCGGCTTACTCTCACGGCAATGAATTCATATGTTATTTCCATTTAAAGCTACGTGTTGTTATAATGACTCATGAAGTGTAGGTCTGGGGATAATTATCCGAAGGAGGATTTTAACATGCGATAGGTATTTGAAATGAAGTATCACCTCCTTCCTTCTTTTTTTCATAAAATTCCAAAACTATACTCAGCTTTATGAATAAATGCACCGTCAATATAAATACGGTAAATACGTTTTATTCAATAATTGCGTTACCATTCACAAAAGAAGTATTATTATTACGGTGATCACCATAACAATGACGGCATGTTACTTCAAAGTGATCCTGAGAGCATCTTCCAACTTCGATTAAATCAGGTTAGTGAGACCGTTCGTGCAATGATTAGTATTAATATCGACTCATAGTTTTCCCATTACAAGTGACAATCACCATCTGCAATTCATATTTGAAGAAAAGCAAGTAAAACCTGAAGAAATGTTGCTTTTTCACTCTAAACTCATCGAATTGTTGTATAAATTATTATCAGTTTAATTTAATTAGTACACACATATTTATGTATATACAGGGGGTCCCACCCAACGCTGCGACCCCAAATATCTCCGAAATGAAACAAAATATGAAAATTCCAATTGGCTAGGAGCGTACCCATGTCAGGGGCTCACACAATGAGAAGGTGTGCACAATCCACAAAGGCAAACAAATAACACTCCAAAACGAAGTTGCGCTTTTTTTAAATGGAACTTGCATGTTTATTCTATCAAAATGACAACTAGAGCTACAACTAGTGATAACACACTTGGTTCCGCTTTTCTAAATACATTTACTAGTGGCCTATAGCCCTCAGAAGCTTCATTGTTGTGCAGTACATCCGGCATGGAAAATGCACCAACAAATCACCAGTAGCGTCTTGTCCGATGAAACCGTGCGACTTCAACAGATGTTCGAAATGCCCTCCGTTTGCATCAATACACTTTTGGAATCTGGTAACAAGAGAGTGTTGTACGGATTGCAGTGTTTCTACAGATATTGCCGCACACGCCGCCGTAATACGATGTTGCATATCCTTTACTGTCGTTGGCGGTTCTTGATACACTATCATTCGCTGTGCCCCAGAGAAAGAAGTCTAATGGCGTCAAGTCCTGTTGGCAATGGTACGAGGCGAAAAACACCGTCGACGTAGGTAGCGCTCAGCATACAATGCCACAGCTGCGGTTGCATTTCTGCGACATTCACCGTAAATTAAAATAATATCCAGGTATTCTTCGTTACTGAAGGCCGGAATATCGACTAGATGACGGCAATTGTTACACGCCACACAAGAAAACACGGTGTAATGCTTACGTGAATTACGGTACAGTATGACAGCAGATCGGATCAGGAGACACTAGTACACTGAGGCTAGAACGTGCCGAGCTGATATCGGTTTGTTCACAGCAGGCTACAGGCCTGTGAAAGCATCCCCTGCTCTGAACACAGAAGTACATGCGTTGCATTACGTCAGAAACGGTGGCGCCATTGCCATCTTCTAACAGCTACGTATTTGAGAACGTATGAGGTTTAGAAACGTGAAACCAAGTGTGTTATCACCAATTACAGCTCTAGTTTTCATTTTGCTAGAACAAGCATACATGTCTCTTTTAAAAAGGCAACTTGGCGTTGGAAGTGCTACTTGTTCACCTTTATGGATTGTGCACACCTAATTGTGTGAGCCCCTGATATGGGTTCGTTCCTGGCCAATTGGAATTTTCATATTTTGTTTCATTTCTGAGATAGTTGGGGTCGCCTAGTTGGGTGGTACACCCTATATATACTAGCAGAAGTACCCGTTCTTCGTACGGGTTATCAGAAACTGGCTTTAATTACTCATCCTATCGGTGTGACTGACTTCATTAGATATTTATATCACTGGTGTATATACTTAAGTACGTATAAATTATTTGTCGGAATTACAGTGCATCTTTTTCTTTTCTTCATGGGGGCCTCTAAATATCAATTCCTTATTAGAGTCGACCTCTAAGATCTTTTGCTACCATGTTTTTCTTTCATTCCCACCAAGATATACACTGACTGAGCAAATGCCATGGGATAGCGGAGCACTGATGCGCAGGTGTGTTGTCTGCGCACAACACGCCTCCTGTGCCAGCGGCAGTTGTATAGGAGACCTTGTGAGCAGTGGCTATGTGACAGGTGTAACATGGAACGTCGTCGTGGGCTGACACCATTCGAACGGGGTACGGTGGTCGGTGCCCGACGGATGGGAAGTGCGATTTCGGAAGTGGTGCGGGAATTCTGCTTCACACGATCAGCCGTGTCCAGGGTGTATCGTGAATGGTTGAATTCGGGTGTCACCGTCCACAACAGACGAACGACCGGCCGTCCAGCCACCCTCGATGACCGTGACCGGCGACATCTGAGACGGATTGTCAATAGTGACAGACGGGCAACCGTGCAACAAATCACGTCTCAATTCAACACAGGCCGTGCTAGATACGTCTCCCAGTAGACAGTCCGTAGGAACATGGGTTCTATGGGGTATGGGAGCCGGGGCCGTACACGGGTGCCACTGTAACCAACGTAATCGGGCACAACGACGCGCATTTGTCACTAGTCACCAGGGATGGATACTGGAACAATGGCGTAACGTGATATGGTCGGACGAATCACGATTTCAACTGCACCATGCCGATGGGAGGCACCGTGTATGGCGGAGACCACATGAAGCGATGGATCCCGCCTGCCTCGAAGGTGTGGTCCAGGGCGCTGGTGTCTCAGTTATGGTCTGGGGTACATTTTTCTGGTGTGGAATGGACCCTGTACGTGTTCTGGAAGAGACTTTGAATGGTATGCGGTATGTTGAGCTGCTCGGAGACCATTTCCACCCATTTTTGGTCTTCCAGCACCCAGACAGTTCTGTGGTGTTTCAAGATGATAACGCGCCGTCTCATCGCTCCCACGTAGCCGGGGAATGCTTCCAGGAACATGCAGCGGAGCTCCACCGACTGGCATGGCCACCCAAGAGCCCCGATATGAACCCTATCGAACAAATCTGGGATGTCCTGGAACGCAGGCTCCGTGCCATGGATCCTGCACCCATGAACAGACCAGCATTGGCGGCCGCTCTGCAAACGATTTGGTGTCAGCTGCGTCCAGAGAACTACCAGGGACTTGTCGACTCACTTCCACGGCGTCTCGCTGCAGTTCGCAGGGCCAGAGGAGGCCCCACATGCTATTAGGTAACTACCCCATGACATTTGCTATGTCAGTGTATATGTCTCCCTTCACAAAGCTGCAGGTTTAGTGTAAGTATACTTCCGTTAGATAGTACCACAAATATAAATATTATGAAATGTATTTGTTTGATCCTACATTTCGTAATTATTACAAATTATCATGCATAAAAGAAACTACTATAATTATCGAGAATTATAATTCTCAATGCTGTCACTCATGTCGCACATCATATAATGGATCTGAGTATAAATGTTGAGAAATTCTTTCAAGTCATCCTACTACTCCATGATTTGGTAGAAAATAGTTTAAACTATAGGTAACAGACTCCGCAAAATGCTGAAACCTAAGCCAGTACGTAAACCTGAGGCCCACCGGCAACCGCTGGTCGCTGTACTACGGATATCTCCGGGGTATTATTTTAATACTTCACTCCCTTTCCATCCCCGCCCAAAGGAGTGCTATGAGCGTCTTACACAGCAGTTTATTTTTTCCAGATAGTAAGTCATATGTGTATCAATTTCGGTTGGCAGCGCTACCCAAACGTAAATGCATAATCTAGCTGCTGTAGAATCCTGGAGCTGACGTTGCCATGGCTACGGCCGTTCGTTCCTTTATCCGATTCCAAGAGCAGGGGTAGTGTGGTTCCAATATCTCCATAACGGTTGGTTTTAGAGCCTTAAAACATGGTTTTCCGGCCCGAAGTGTTTACCGAGTTTGGTCTTTGCGTCAAGGGGCTTAAAATGAGCTTTGTCTCGTCCTTGTACGACAAATTCGATTTCGCCTATTATTTTTCTATTTTTATATCTCCCCCCGTCGCCCCCCTTCGAATTCTTTTGAAAATAAAATACAGCCCATGTTACTCACTGGCAATGTAGCTTTCTATAGGTGAAATAATTTTTAAAATCGGTTCAGTAGTTTGAGTCTATCCGTTACAAGCAAATATACAAATTTTTCTCTTTATAATATTAGTATAGAAGTATAGATTACATCCCTACACAAACGGTTGCCGTCAGGAAGGGCATCCATCCGTAAAACAGTGCCAAATCCACATGTGCGACACAGTTCGCACCCGCAACCCCACAGGTGTGGGTAACCGATAGAAGAAAACGATGCTCATTTTAAAAATTCACCGGCTTTTTATTCTTTTCACTCCGTTAACTGGATTTTCCAAAAAGAGTGTGTTCATTTTTAAAGGAGATTCGAAGTACCAATTTTAAAGTCTGTAACATCTTCATTTTTTGAGGTATATGTATCCTCTCATATGAATAATTCAACTCCTTCCTCACTTATTTTCACCCCCCCCCCACCTTAAGTGGATTTTCTGAAATCGAATATTTGTGTTCTTATATTTTTAAAGGGGATTCCAAATATCAATTTTCATGTCTGTAACATGTTAGGTTTTTGTGATTTATTGTAGACTGTCGTACCCGGCGTTGCCCGGGTAGTTTCTGAATATTTGAATATTTCTGAATATTTTTGACTTGGAGATTGATATGTTACGATCTATAATGTAGTTTTAGAATTATTTAGATGTGTTTGATTTCAAGTTTTAGATTATTTAATTTTCGAGTAAAATTTCGTCCTTATAGAAGCTCGCATCAACTGGGAAGTATTTGATCCTGTCAAAAATTAATAAGTGATAACTATATATATTTAGCCGTCGCACTTTAGATATGATGTACAGGATTTCAACTGTCAATGAGACTGTCCCCCTCTCGCCCCCCACCCCCAAAGGATAAAAAAACCTGGATTGTCACCATTCATCTCAGTGACCCCGGAAACTGTATATTCGTCGCTGTTTTCGATTATTTTTATATCTCACTCTCCCCTCACCCTCACCCCAAAGGGGGCTGAACGTGAACATAAAAAATTTCGAAGTGTCACTATTCCTTTCAGCGACCACGAAATCTATGGATTCGATACTATTTATTATTTTAAACCATCCCGCTCGCCCGCTGCCCATAAGGTTGCTAGGGGTGTCTTACCCCCACGCGGTTTGTCTACTGATACTAATTGATAAATGTATAAAGTTTGGTGAAATTGCTCCAACGGTTTAGGAGGAGATGTGTCATCTACACACCCACCCACCCACCCACCCACGCACACACATACGTCCATTTTTATATATAGTTTCTCGATTATTTTTATCTCACCCACTTCGCCCCCCCACTTGGACCTGTAAAAAATCCTGAATATTACTATTCATCTCAAAGACCCCGAAAACAATGAATTCGATACTATTCTCGATTACTCTTATAACTGACCCCGTGACCCCCTCCCTTAAGGGCGCTAGGGATTGCTTACCCCCAGAGGGCTCGTCTCCCAATAGTAAGTAATACGTGTACCAAGTTTGGTTGAAATTGTTCCAGTGGTTTAGGAGAAGATGTGTCATTTACACACACACACATCCATTTTTATATAGTAAGATAAGATTTTTATACTTCACCCCCTTTCCATCCCCGCCCAAAGGAGTCCTGTGAGTGCCTTACACAACAGTATATTTTTTACAGATAGTAAGTCTTTTGTGTACCAATTTTGATTGGCAGCTATGCCCAAACGTACGTACATAATCCCCCCCGTGCCCCCCACCACGAATTGTTTTGAAAATAAAATACAGCCCATATTACTCACTGGCAATGTAGCTTTCTATAGATGAAGAAAGTTTTAAAATCTGTTCAGTAGTTTTTAAGTCTATTCGTTACAAACAAACAAATTTTTCCTCTTTATAATATTAGTATAGATAATTTCGCTGCTGTAGAATCCTTGTGCAGACGTTGCCGTGGTTACGGCAGTTCATTACTTTATCCAATTCCTAGAGGAGGGGTAGTGTGGTGCCAATGTCTCCGTAACGGTTGGTTATAGGGCCTTAAAGCGTGGTTTTCGGTCCCGTAGGGTTTACCGAGTTTTGTTCTTTGCGTCAAGAGGATTAAATTGAGCTTTGTCTCGTCCTTATACGACAAATTCGATATTTTGCGTATATTAGCCTATTATGTTTATATCTCCCCTCCATGCCCCCACCTCGAAATGTTTTGAAAATAAAATACAGCCCATGTTACTCACTGGCAATGTAGCTTTCTATAGGTGAAGAAATTTTTAAAATCGGTTCAGTAGTTTTTGAGTCTATTCGTTACAAACAAACAGATTTTCCTCTTTATAATATTAATATAGATAGATATACAACTATATTCAAACGTGAATGACCACATTCCACAAACTGCTGCCTATTTACGAAGTCTTTTGTCTCCAGTAAGTTGGACTTCAACTGGGCAGTCTTTACGTGGACGGGTGACCTTCCGCAAATTTTGATTGACAGCTTGCCTTGCATTCAGATGGCTCTGCATGTTCAGTCCCTTCAACAGCGGCTGCACGCAGAGAGGTTCAAACATAGGACTATTGACTATCACAATACACAACTACTGTTTACTTGGTTCTACTTCAGACGAATCCGATGACTCAAAGTCAAAACAGTCAATTCAGATAACCGACAGTGAACGTGACTGCTCCACATAGAGAACTACTTCACACTTTCAACTAAAACGCGGTCATATAACGGCACGGACTCAACAGTGCTCCCCAGCGCTGCGATACTCACAACAACGACTGTTCCAACTCTACTCACACGAACTGTTCTACTCACTATCTCCATGTCGATTCACAGTTCATTGACGTACACACACACAGTACTCCTCTCAGCTCTCCAACAACACTCCAACAAGAAGATACTCTTACTGACTCTGGTAGGACAACCACCATATACTCGACACTTCAACACAATAGTGTTGGCTGCTGATGGTATGATTCGAAGCAGTGTATTGATTCATTCAACTGTCCGAGTGAATCGAATCAGAGCAACGGCTATCTCACGGCACACGATTCATCTGACTCGCAGCAGGCAGTGCTGAGTGGTGAACTCGTGGATCAGTAAAACACAAACACACACACGGTTAGTTATCGGAACACTGGGCACTGGCGGAAATCCGAACTTACTCTGAGAACGAGACATACAGAACCATGGCTCACTGAAAGAATCGTACGCTAATAGGGACTCTCTTTCTTAGCTCATTTGAAAATAATACATACTCGCATTCACTGCCCTCTTCGTCCAGGGAGGTTTAAAATAATGGTTGGATTTATTGGCAGTGTTAAAAAGGTAGTCAAAATATTATTCAAAGTACGTAGGAAGTACAAAGGCTATTAGGTCATATTTATTTGTTTAATGAATCGTAGTATTAAAAAACATAGTTGACATTCGACACTTAATATAACTCAGCTCTTTAGAATACTATACGTCTGAGTCATGCTCATGACCAGTCAAAATGATCTGTTATACTTTGGAAAGAACTGCTCAGTATTCCCTCAGTTCACATGTCGGATTTTTGCACAATACTTCAATCATCGAATCACGAGATCAACGGTGTGCGTGAACAGTGAGTAAATGAGCTGACTGACGCAATAACTTAACTAAAAATATGTTGAATCAGACAACCGTGAATACATTGAAATTTCTATGCCCTTTAAAATATTTTAAGAAAAGTCTAGGCAAACTCTTGATAGGGAATCTTCTACCTGGGCGGCAGTCCTAAATGCAGATCATTAATGATTGTGTGTACATATTTTTTTCATCCAATTCTATATACTTATTTAATGAGGTTGCTGTTTTGCTTTACGTCGCACCGACACAGGTATGTCTTATGGCGACGATGGGATGGGAAAGGCCTAGGAATGGGAAGGAAGCGGCCGTGGCCTTAATTAAGGTACAGCCCCATCATTTGCCTGGTGTGAAAATGGGAAACAACGGAAAACCATCTTCAGGGCTGCCGACAGTGGGGTTCGAACCCACTATCTCCCGATTACTGGATACTGGCCGCACTTAAGCGACTGCAGCTATCGAGCTCCGTAATGAGGTAGTCACTGTGGGGGATAGACTTTGTAACATCAAAACTTGATGTGAAGAGGTGGCTGCAGGATAAACCTGAATCTGAACTATGGTTGGCACCATAGAAAAGCAGTTCACAGAATGTAGAGCATTGAAGTGCAGCAAGCATTGAATCCTGTTGCTGCTATCTACCAATACACACATGTAAGCGGAACAGAGACTCTAAAGTGCAGTGAATCGGATCGCTGTATCGATTCAGTAGCGGGAACGGAATCAGATGAATCGAGTCAGTAAAACGAATCTAATATCCCATCAGTACAACATAATAATAACCCCTTATTGGCGACTATCATCCTTTTTATACTCTGGTGCTGGAGTACTAGGATATTCGGGACTCGGATAGAGACTGAATACTTTCCTTTCGTGTTCCAAACGGCGCACGCGGAAACCAAACAAAGAAAACAATAATTGAAGAAGAGGCTGCGGCATGTCATCGGGCCGGCTGGAAGCTCCCCCGCCTGGCACACTGATCCCTTCCAAAAAATAACGTAGTGAACTGGCACGTAGAGATATTTAGTATAACTTAATGAAATCCTTCATAACATAAAGCGGCATGAAATTACGAATCGATCTGTCCATAACATCCTTCTACGGCACTGAAGAAATATTATAAAGAAAGAAGAGTGAAGAATTTATTTTATGTCGCACCGACACAGATAGGTATTATGAAAACCATCTTCAGGGTTGCCGGCAGTGGGGTTCGAACCCACTATCTCCTGCGTTCAAATTCACAGCTGCGCGCCCCTAACCGCAAGGCCAATTCGTCCGGTGTAAAGAAAGTTCTATACTTCATTCGTAACGCGGTTTTTAAACTGCTTTTAGTTTCAAATAGAATCATAAGAGTTTATTGCTACGAATCGGGAGTAAATGTAGAATTGCAGGGATTACACTACGTCTCAGCCGATGAAGCTGCTTTGCACATTTCTGTGGATATTACACAAAATCTTTCACACTCACTGTACACGATAGAAATGGACAAAACTTCGATCGCATTTGAAGTGCGATGATTTCGTGAGATCGTGAATTTCTCGTGAAAAGCTAAAATCTCTGACTGGAAGATCTTATAGCAGGGCCTCTCAGGGTGCATGCGCTTGGTGCATGCACTGTGCTCGGTGCAAAAGATGACTTGGCTTAGTTGACCAGAGTGCAGACCCCCACTTCTCGATTTGGAGCAATAGCGCTTACTTTCTCTTTCCTCACGCCTGTCTCGCTCGCTCCGCCTGTCTCCCTCTGCCCCACTTGCGCCGTAGCGCTCCAAATCCGGGCTGAGTTGAGCCGAGTAGAGCCGAGTAGAGCCGAGCTTAGCCGAGTAGCCCAGAGACGAAGCGTTGATCCGAGCCATGCCGAGCGGCACCGATGCACAGTGCACGGAGCTCTTGCGCCTCGATCTGCACGCGTGAGATTTTGGGCGTTTGAGAGGCCCTGTCTTATAGCCTTCAATAGGTGGATACTCTTTCAGTAGCAGCGCCTCTTCCACCAGAAACATGCTCCAAACTTCTGATTTACCTAAAGAGGCAAGATATGTTAAGGGCGTTTTAAGTCTGCGTAAGAAATACAATCGATATGTAGTATCTTATATACATAAAAAACATATTTATAGTTTTATTGCAGAATATTTTAAAATTTCACAAATACAGTATTCGTATGTAGCATGCGAATATAAAACTATTACCATAATGGTTTAGGTTAAACTGATAACGTAATCTATTTGCTAGCTCAACCGACCGAAAAGAAGTAGGGGTGGATGGGTAACTAGTAGTTCTAATATGATAACTGAACAGCCGCACACGAAGAACCTGCCGTGGGAATGTATTCGTCTGGCTGTAGTAGTGAATGTATAATTCTAGAGCGTAATGATAGTGATGTTATTAATAATAAATAATTTCGTATGGCTGTTTCTAGCCGAGTGCAGCCGTTGTAAGGAAGACCCTCCGATGAGGGTGGGCGGAATCGGCCACACGTAGGTAACTGCGTGTTATTGTGGTGGAGGGTAGTGTTATGTGTGGTAAGTGAGTTGCAGGGATGTTGGGGACAGCACAAACACCGAGCCCCCGGGCCACTGGAATTAACCAATGAAGGTTTAAAACCCCCGACCCGGCCGGGAATCGAACCCGGGACCCTCTGAACCGAAGGCCAGTACACTGACCATTCAGCCAACGAGTCGGACATGTTGTTAGTGACATGGAGAAAATATGAAGTCCAATTTCCTTATACCTTGAAGCTCAACAATATATATCACATTATTTAAATTTGCGTACTTTGACATATAGACCCATCCTTTAATTACTCTGAAATAATAATAATCATAATCATAATCATAATAATAAGTCGTGTGGCCTCAGCTACCGCGTGCAGACATTCTAATTTTACGCCATCTGGCTGTCTGCTCGTCAATTTCGACGTTCCGTTTTACTCTAGGCTACTAGATGTCAGAGAGTAAACCGGATCTCACTCAGGCGTCTGTGGCTAAGATGCAATTAATTTTGTCGGGTAATCACCAAATGTGTCACCAAAGAGCTTGTACATGCTGATATCGTACGACATGGAGTGTCGAAAGGACTCTTTTCCGCCTTTCAAAAATCCGACTACCTCTGCCGGGTATGAACCCGCTATCTTACGATCCGGAGGCCTACACTCTACTACTGATCCACAGAGGCAGCTGTAATAATAATAATAATAATAATAATAATAATAATAATAATAATAATAATAATAATAATATCATCATCATCATTTGAGTCATGATGATCGGAAAATGTGAGGAGCATTATTTGGGAACCGGAGGAGATGCAGATTACTCCTATTTCAATTGGAGCTACGACCAGTTAGCATGAGGAATACATCACACTGGTGCATCTGAAATGAGTTGCTTGTTAGGAATGCTATTCGGATTCCTTGAACGGAGAGGCGGACGAATGATTCCATAATAAAAAACTGGGAATACAGAAAAGACTATTACGGTGGATCAGAAGATGTTTCAGTTTTACGATGACATAATTAGGCGGAAGGAAGACGACTTGCAAAAGGTTATTTCATTCAATAAATAAAGAGTGAATGGCAGAAGTTTAAGAGGAGAGTCTGGCAAAAAGTGGATTGCCCAGATGCAGGAATTCGATCACTCGCCTCTTTTCAAAACTCGTACAGAAGGCAGACGATCAGAAAGAAATGGAGCCTTCTGATATCTACTATCTCTTAATACGCGCGCAAACGTATGCGACCATAATAGTCCAGATATTTAGGCCTTTGTAGGTTGGAATTCAAACTTATTGTAGCAGGTAATTATACTACCGTAGGAGTTGGCCGTGTGGTTGAGGGCGCGCGTAGGGAGATGACTGGTTGGATTCCCACCGTTGACAGCCCTGAAGATGGTCTTCCTTGGTTTCCTACTTTCATACCAGGAAAATGCTGGGGCTGTACGTTAATACCACGGTCGCTACCTTCCCAATCCTAGCCCATTCCCACGCTTTCGTTACCAAAATCCTTCGATGTGTTAGTGTGATGTTAAACCACTTTAAAGGTTGTATAGTCTAGTGCGGACAGCGTTCTGCCATGAGATTTGAATATCCATTAGGGGCCCGGCCTATTACAACCCCTAGAAGTTATGTTTCTCCCGCTACATTACGGGCTAGTGGACACTTACTACCACGGAAATTAGTTTGTATTCTGGCCGATAACTGCCTAAATATCCACGCTCTAGTGATCGCGATGCTCAGGCGTGAGCTTAACGACTGAAAAGAAAGACCAGTTAACCATTGACAATTAATCTTAAGAAAATATTTTGTATTTATTTAAAAAATTATAAGTTGCTTTACATCACACCGACACAGATACGTCTTATGGCGACGATGGGGCAGGAAACGGCTATGAGAGGGAAGGAAGCGGCCGTGGCCGTAATTAACGTACAACCCCAGCTTTTGCTGTTGTGAAAATGGGAAACCACGGAAAGCTATATTCAGGGATGCGGACAGTGCGGTTCGAATATACTATCCACCGAATGTAAGCTCACAGCTGCGCGCTCCTAACTGCACGGCCTGAAGGGAAGAAGTAAGTGGCCTAATCCTTCGGAGAAACAAGGCACCGAGAAAATGAAAGAAACGAAGAGAAAAGAAAAAAGAAAGAGTCGTGAAGGGCGTGAAAACACGGTCTAGGTCTCAGTAACTTGGATGGGATGGGAATATGAACGTGAGGAGATTAGCGCGAGTGGAAGCAATGTTGAACTCACGTAAGGGCTCCTTCCCGTGCTACCAAGTTGTAAGCCCCTCGGACACCCATTCATCTCTTACGACCGACCACGTTCAACATATACCTATATATTAATTTGCGACTTTTCGAATTTTTAGGCTGGGTCAATATTTTTACAGGACTCTTCGCGTAGTGGTAGCGTACTTCTATCTTGTTCGAAGTTCAAGGCTTCGATTCCCGAACTGTCAAATTCATTTCAAATCTGGACTGAGGGTTGGAATATGGGTAACAGCCCGTAATTAATACGGGTTAAATATGCCAAATACGTCAGAATTCGTGGCTGAATGATCAAGGTTAAGGACTTTGGTTCAGAGGATCCCGTCGTTTGACTCCCGGTTGGGACAGCTATTTTAATCTCGTTTGATTAATTCTTCTGGTTCGGGGACTGGGTGTTTGTGTTTGTCCCAACACTCTCCTCTTCACATTCGTACAATATACCATACTACCAACCACCACAGAAACACACAATAATTATTACTTTACATCACCCCACATCGCGTTGGCGTCAGGAAGGACATCTATGCATGAAACAGGGCCAAACCCACATGTGTGGCACGGGTTGCACCCGCCCCACCACAGGTGTCGAATAAGGCTCTGTACCAGTAATATTGGGTCGATGCTGGAATTCGGATTCACCTGGCAGTGAAAATGTTAATCGTAGCTTCACGTAAAGAAAAGTAGATCGTGCCGTGAAAAAAAGTGGCACAGTTCTCTCAAAACAACATACCTATACTTTTCAAAAAGACGTGTACCGCTGAACATTTCTGTTTATATTGAAGTGAAAATGGACTTCCACTTTGTTCAGATCAATAGAGTGAACGTATTCGTGCGAGAGATGAGAGACAAATGACGCCAGCCGAGAGAGTAAAATCCATTAGGGGGCTAGTAATTTTCCATCAGATACAGGAAAGCGCTGTTCACAGTAAAAATGTCATTGTTAACAACCTGGCCCTTTTGTAAATTTAGAGCACCATTATGTTAAATAATTAAATGGACATCCCAATTACTTTCGCAAAGAAAATATTCCGAAATGTGTGTACTAACATTCATAAAGACACGAATTTGACGCGAAATCTTCATCAAGAGTGATATGGTTTCGAAGTACAGTGCAACCCGTGATCTCATGTTAATATCATTTTAACGGGGACATCGTAATATGCGAACGAGAACCAGTTTTACGTTTATTACAGGCGTACTATGTATTGCTGTGTTACGGGACTGGTGAAGCGATTCAACCAAAATCTTATCCAATTAGTCGTATGTCCCACATTTTTTTCCTCCGCAGCATCAACCCAACACGCAGCTGTAGTGATTGAATTACGATTCTTTGTTATTGTTCATAATGTTTAGGATAGGATTCCTAATAAATGAGATGTTTCTGATAGTGTTTTTGTCATGTTTCCTTACGGGGATTGGTACAGCATAAAGTCTATTTTTCAAAAGTTCTGTTATGCTCAAGTTATTCCCGAATACTTTTCCAAAGAAGTCGCTTTTACTCCTCCAGTCCTTTTGTATTTTAATCTAAAATACAAGCTGCCGCAACTTATATTATAACCTGCCTGTGTTACTATGTGTCAATATGTAAATAAATGTTTGTTGCTCATTTTCCGCGTATTACATTTCAAGAAGAGTTTCCCTGTGAACACAAACTATTCAATATAAACCTATGCATTATTTTGAAGGGGTTTGTAAATATTGAATTTACAATACTATACAAAATCAGTTTCTTGTGTTGTAAAGTTCTGCAAATAAAAAGCATACTTCTAAAATTTCTGTGAGATAAAATCATTGTATTCATCTGCCTATGTACTGAATATAGCGGACCACAAGGATCCAGAATACCTACAAAATTATTACAAATTTTAATAAAATTAAAGTCAATTCAATATGTAAAACATTCTCTACTACTGACCGTACAAATGGTGATGAAAAATATTTAGGGAGTCTTATCACTTATCACAGACATGACAACGTCACGCAGGAAGTCTGCAGAGAATCTCAGTTTAGACAGGATGCCGCATACAAATTATGTCACCTCTAACACAGAAGAGGATCGCACTATTTTCAAACACTCTATTAGAAATATTATTTGTAAGAATACTTTTTGTCCACCTCTGTGGTGTAGTGGTTAGTGTGATTAGACGTCCGGAGGCCCGGGTTCGATTCCCGGCTCTGGCCCGAAATTTGAAAAGTGATACGAGGGCTGGAACGGGGTCCACTCAGCCTCGGGAGGTCAACTGAGTAGAGGTGGGTTCAATTCCCACCTCAGTCACCCTGGAAGTGGTTTTCCGTGGTTTCCCAGTTCTCCTCCAGGCAAAATGCCGAGATGGTACATAACTTAAGCCCACGGCCGCTTCCTTCCCTCTTCCTTTTCTATCCCTTCCAATCATCCCATCCCTCACCAAGGCCCCTGTTCAGCATAGCAGGTGAGGCCGCCTGGGCGAGGTACTAGTCATCCTCCCCAGTTGTATCCCCGGCCCAATGTCTCACGCTCCAGGACACTGCCCTTGAGGCGGTAGAGGTGGGATCCCTCGCTAAGTCTGAGGGAAAAGCCAACCCTAGAGGGTAAGCAGATTAAGAAAGAAAGAAAGAAAGAAAGAAAGAAAGAAAGAAAGAAAGAAAGAAAGAAAGAATACTTCTTGAAAGGTAATTGCATTGTAACCAAAAGGTCTATAAACAAATTGAAAAAGAGTCCATAAATATTGACAAAGAACACTCTGTAAATTCAAGAAGTTGATGGTTTCATAATCATCTTACCGCAATGAGAGAAATGGTACATCCCAGTACAGTGAATAGGCACCAGTTGGAATATGAAAGAAGCCCTTCAAACTTTTCTTGCATATTAAAATAATATTTCTAATATGGAAATGTAATTGCTATACAAATTTACAGTAACTTGAACATTATACTAATATAGGAAGAAATGTTAAATATTACATATATTTGAGGACTGTAACCTGTACCTACCGCCTGAAGATTTCTAACTAACTGGCAAAGAGAATCCTTTTCATTTAACACACGTTACCATTCAATGCACCAAAGGAAACATTAAACTTGCAAGCAAAATTGTTCAGAACTACTGAATGTTAGTTTGAAAGACAAAGGCCGGGCTGAATGGCTCAGACGGTTAAGGCCCAACTCGGCAAGTTCGATCCTAGCTCAGTTCGGTGGGGTTTGAAGGTGCTCAAATACGTCAGCCCCGGGTTTGTAGATTTACCGGCACTGAAATAAACTCCCCCGGGGCAAAATTACAGCACCTCGGCGTCTCCTAAAACCATAAAAGTAGCGAATGGGGCATAAGGTCAGCAACATTGCACTGATTCTTCTACTCGCTAGTTTGATACTATTCGCAAAGATAGCCAGGTTATCTGCAAAGGCAAGGCATTCGAGATTCACCACTTAATTCTGTCTCCAACCATGATTTGTTAACCCCCTCTCTCCCTCTCCCTCTCTTAGTTGTACTTCTCATAATAATAATAATAATAATAATTTTACCGGGAGGTAAACCTCAACGCCGCGCATTCAAAATACGCGCCTTAATGAACTCCTCTATCGGTCTAAAGGTGAAAATGCAACTACACGAACTTGTAACTTTAATCAGAAGATGTCACCACTAAAATATTGAGTAATTTTGTTATTGTGAAGTTTCCTAAACTGACTGAATTTCTCCTGGTTTAGTTTGCTCTACTTTACGAAGTTTGGACATTTTTCTACAGACAACACTACTAAAAACTATGGTCATGCACTCTGGTGCAAGGTGAAAGGACTTACAACTTAAAGAAGTTTCATATTCCTAGGTTTTCCATAACTGATTTTTGTTCATTTATTTTTGGGTTGGCAATACTTCCTTTTCTTTCCGCCAGGTTTGAATCTAGCCAATCAGGAATTTGTGTAATTAATTTTCAACCAATCCCGCATTTCTTGTTCACTTTGAATCTACCAATAAAAATTAAGAGGGTGTGTCCTGATTAGTCTTGAATGATCTCGAACCTTCCCTGAGGGCTTATAAACTGCGGTTTTTCTCGTTTCTTGACCAATTGATCGTTGTCCTTCTAAGTGTGTGCGTTAAGGCTGGAGGCCGGGCCGCCTCTTTCTTCGCTCAGCAGAACATATAGCTTATAAGGTAATTGTCATTTAACTTAATTCTTTTTTGCTAGCTCCGCAGTTTAATTCGAGGGGAAGATCCGACTCTTTAACTATGTAACCTACTTTTCTAAAATGTAACTTGTCTTTCGGCTAATGTAAAAACTTCGTAAAATCTTTAATTGTAAAGTGGGGATAGAGAGTGAGCTACCCTCTCGAGCTCCCCTTCATCTTGGTTTGAGGTGACGTTTTTGTAACTGTGTTCCCCTGTAATGTGTTAAAGTAATTTCCATGCAAGCCACCTCAGTAGTTTCGGAATAGCCCCTGTTTTATCGGCCTAGAACCCTGTAGGTTTTTAAGTTTTCATTATCTTGGAGCGCAGTGTACGCCTCCATTCATTTTGTGTTTGAGCCAGTTATCTAACCTGTTCTTTTCCCACGAAGGCCCTATAGGTTGGGTACTAGATACCCCTGTTTCAATTTGTAGTTGGGCCATGGAAGACCAGAGAGTGTAAAATTTTGATGTTGACTTGAGTGGGCCGTAAGAAACTGAGAGCCTGTTAGCTCTTTTTCGAAGTTTGTAAAAGTAACGTGTGCCTCTGGACGGCTAGATATTGTATTTTGGGAGCAAGTGCTCTTGAATTAGGGGATGTCTGCCCTTGACTAAATGATCCCTCATTAATGTTTTGTAAACTGGATCCGGTGTCTCTAGTATTGTAAAAATAGGGGCTTGAAGCCAAGAATCTGCATAAACCACTAAATTTTGGATTTTCCTTGTCTTGTTTCAAGATTGTCATTGTACCAGATGTTTCATTGTTATGAAAAATTGTTAAGTTTGATGTGATAACTTTTGTTAAAGTTTTAAATTTATTTTGATATTGTAGATAGACCCATTCATCCCGGCACCTTGTTTAACCTCTTTCTGCTCCACGTGTAACCCCGTAACAACAACAATAATAATAATAATTATGTCGTTGTTTGACACCTTTACAACTTATCGGACACTAAATTCTGAGCCTCAGAAATTAGTCATACACGATTGAAATTGTACAAATCACCAAGAAATCGAACTGGGTATTCATCAGTCCAAGAGAAATATGCTAATCAATCAGTCGCGAAGAGCCACAGAAAACAAATTTCTGGAACAAAAGAGGGTGATATTTTAAAGAACGTTCGCCCTCAGTTGCGACTAGTTCATAAGCGACATTCATTCCTGTAGCAGTACTCAATGAAAGTGAAAAACGAAGCAGCAGACATAAATGGAGCAGTGGTCTATACAGAAAACTTCAAATGAAACGAACAATTTGACAGTTGATGAAGTATTGAGAGAAATAAGCACTGAAGTCGACGAAGCAACATTATTTTGCCGTAGAGACATGCGTTATCATAAATGTCACATCTGACCTAAAAGCAAGACGTTCAATCAAGCTAGATTTTAAACATAAAGACAAATTTAACAAATTTATCATCGAGTGAGTTGGCCGTGCGGTTAGGGGCGCGGTGATGTGAGCTTGCATTCGGGAGGTAGTGGTTTCGAACCATACTGTCGCCAGCCCTGAAGATAATCTTCCGTGGTTTCCCATTTTCACACCAGAAAAATGCTGGGCATGTAACTCAGTTAAAGCAAAGACCGCTTCCTTTCCACTACTAACTGTTTCATTGTTGCCATAATACCCATCTGTGTTGGTGTGAACTAAAGCAAATTTAAAAATAACGCCGAATAAAGAATGTTTATGTAAGATCAATGAAATAACAGGGGAGGACGTGAATTGTATTGAAAACATTTCAGAGCTGATCAGGCTTGTGGACCACGTATATTAATGAACGGAATACAAGGACATTTGATGGCTCACATGGAAACCCTTCCATATGAAAGACACCTGTCTGATTAGGATATGATGACTTCAGTAGGAATAATTTGTTCAGCCATATGAAAATTAGATTCTCAGTAGTGTATTTGGCACCCATTTTTAGTGTCAAGGTTTATTCATTTGAGCGCGCAGACAGGAGTGAGCAGTGGAAAGCAGGTAGAGGCGGGGCGGCCGGCCAGTTCATGTGTCTTTTCTAGTGGCTTTACGTCGCACCGACACAGATAGGTCTTATGGCGACGATGGGATAGGAAAGGCCTACGAGTTGGAAAGAAGTGACCGTAGCCTTAATTAAGGTACAATCCCAGTATTTGCCTGGTGTGAAAATGGGAAACCACGGAAAACCATCTTCAGAGCTGCCGACAGTGGGATTCGAACCCACTATCTCCCGGATGCAAGCTCACAGCCGCGCGCTTCTCCACCTCTTTATCAAATCTCGATCAGATAGGAGACTTACATTTGGAAGAGTTTTCTTGCCAGTATTGAGTAATTGCTTTTCATTCCTTTCTCAACTAGACTAAGTTTACACAGAGTGCAGTTTTTTATTTTCAATTTAACTACCTTTGCTTTCATTTACACGTGGCGGTATCTTTTGTCTAGCTGCCATGATACACGCTGCTGAACACCGTATTCGTACTGTCATGTCACTGTCTATAGTTCAAACCATTTGGCGAGATTGCCGAGTACAATATAAACATTACGCTCGAAAACGAGTGTCGTCACTAGAAATCAAATGATACTTCGCCGAAGAAAACAATTTAGAATGAAAAACAATATACATTTCTTATAAACAACAGCAAAGGAAGTTGAAATTTTAAAAGTTAAATACTTGGTAACCGGCGACCAACGGTTAGTTATATATTTTAAGAATCACTAAAAGTTTGTCGGTACAGAATATCACTTTTTTATTGTAGTGGTTTAACATCGTATTAATACATGGTAGGTTTCGACGACGCAAAAATGACTAAGAGCTGGGATTGGGAAGGACGCGGTCATGGCCTGGTATGGAAATAGAAACCACGGAAAACCAGGGCTGCTGACGGTGGGATTCAAACCCACCACCTCCCGAATGCAAGGCCACAGCTACGAGAGTACGGCCAACTCACTCGGTAGTAGGGTTATTTAATTTTCCGGAGTATAATATGCAGCCTATATTTTTATATTAAGGTTTTCACGGCCCACAACAATGAATATTGTATACATATTGGGTTATGCCGTGTGAAAGTATTCACAAAAATCTAAAATTTCCCTGCAGTCTTTATCATCCGTAAAGCATAAACCAAAAATATTATCCACACATACATACTCGCACATAGTCGGGTGTGACCACCGAGGGGCATCGTCATCACTTATCAAAGTTAACACTATGCTGACCACAGCTCGAATTCCAACAAATGCACGAGGGAGTTTGACTTGCAAATTCACGTTTATGCGGTTCCGAGCCTACGTAAAAGTGGACGTCCCATGGCTATGATCATAATATCTGCAGTCACGTTCAACTGCAAACTTGCTCCCTTTGATTATACATACAGCATGCATATCTTGCCGAGCCTTCCCAATATGACTCCTGTAAACATTTGAATCCGTTTCATAGGCAATCCTTCATCAAGTTCATCCTTAGCTTAGTCCGGCTCGTAGGATGATTAGTCAGCGTAGTAGGCCTGGGTTTGATTCCCGTTTGGGCGAGGATTTCAATCTTGAATGATTAATGACCTTGGTTCTGGAACTAGGTGTTTGTTCTGCTCCCAATATCCCTGCAAGTAGTACACCGCATCAAAATCAAATTAAATCAAATCAAACCAAATCAATTCTGTTACCGTGGTTTGGTGGACCAGCAGAGTTGAAAGAAGGTGCCGGGATGAATGGGTCTAACTAAAAGGTCAAAGTTAATTTACAATTTTAACAAAGGTTATATTTTCCAAAAAATAAAACCGACAAAATTTTAACAACTTTTCACTTAGAGAAATAACAATGACATATCAATTAGAGACAAGACTTAGAAAGATCCAAGATTTCAGAATTTTAACACTCATGGGCTACAAGCCCTAGTGTTATAATTTTGAGCTCCTAGCTCAACTTTTACAGGTGAGCACAAATTGTTCAAAGGGCAGAAAGCCCCTAATCCCTGGAGCGCTTGCTCCCAACTTCAAATATCAAGCCTCCCAGAGGCACAGTTACCACACTAGAAAAGAGCTGACACGCTCCCAATTTTTTCAAGCCTATTTAAGGCAACACCAGAAACTTACAATTATTTGCCATCAAGGCACAACTTACAAAAAGAAACAAGGCCTTAGCAGAAAAGAACAGGTTAAGTAACTGGCCCGAAACACCAAATAAAATGGAGGCGTATACTTGCACTACTAAATATGCATTCTTAAAACCTAAAAAGGCACTAGGCCGATGAAACAGGGGCTATTCCCAAACTATGGGGGTGACTCGTATAAGAATAATTTAATACATTACGGAAAGGAAGAAAACCAGTTACAAAACGTAGTCACCTCAAACCAATATGAAGGGGAGCTCGAGAAGGTAAATCACTCTCTATCCCCGAATTACAGTTACAGATTTTATGAAATTTTCACATTAGCCGGTAGAATTTACATTTTGGAGAAGTTGGTTACGTATTAAAGTTTCGGACCTATCCCTCGGGTTAAACTGCGGAGCTAGCAAGAAATGAAGATGTTAAACGGTGATTACCTTACTGAATAACTGCTGCCTGCTGAAAGAGGCACCTCCCGCCTCCTGCTTCACATACACACAGTTAGATGTTGATCAAATGGCCAACAGACGTGAAAATCCGCAGTTTAAAAACCCTCGGGGAAGATTCGAGACCTTTTATGAATAATCAAGCCACACCCTCTCAATTTTATTGGACCATACAAAATTTACACTCAAAGTCGGAGAAGAAATCCAGAATTAGTCGGAAATTAATTAAAAAATTAGCGATTGGCTGGATTCAAAACTGGCGGAAAGAAAAGGTAAATATTGCCAACCCACAAATGAATGAACGAAATTTAGTAAAGAAAAACTTATGAATACAAAATTTCTTCAAAAGAAAATTCTTTCACTTCGCACCAGGGTGCATGATCATAGTTTTTGTAGTGACATCTGTTGTAGAAAGTCCAAACTTCTTGATAAATGGTAACCAAAACACGTTGAATTTCACCTAGTCCTGGAGACTTCACAATCACAAAATTAGTGACATCTTCTGAATAAAAGTTTAAGGAGGTCTAGTTCCAAGTTCACTGTTCCTCCAATAGAGGAGGTTTTATTGGCGCAAGATTTAAATGTGCGGCGTAGAGGTTTACCTACCGGTACAAATTCAAATCAAATCAAATCAAACATTGATAACATATTCCAATCCTTACTCTTTCCCCACTTGGCGGTAATCCGTGACTGCGAGAGAAGAGTATTCCATTAATTAATTCATTCATTCATATTCCATGTTGAAAAGATATGATGCTTATAATAAATTTGTACGGAAAATTCATCCCGATACAGCGCTTATAAAGAAACGCTTTCTTGATTGAGTCGGCCCTCTCTTGTCAGATAGCTCTTCAGTTGAGTTCACCTTGTGGGTGGGGGGTTGACAGCGTTTGACATGAACAGGAAACTGCGTGTATGTGATGTGTACGGGAATTTACTCTGCAGTATGTGAGTTGCAGAAATATCAGAGATAGAACGAATCACCAACGCACGAGGCCAAATACTGTAAATATCTTGACTCAGCCGGAAATCGAGCTGAGAGTCTATCGATATAAAGACCAAAACTCGGATCGTTCACTTGAGCAAGTCGTCGTTTAGCCTGCTTCAAGGTGCAGGGATACGGCTATATCTTTTCTGTCAAACAATAATCAATAACCTGCATTTAGGGCTGTCACTCATCTCGCAGATTCCCTAGTTTTCCTTAGACTTTTTCAAAAAGTATATCGAACATTTCACTTGAGAACGTATTCCAGTTCCTTCCTCCTCATCCTATAAATGAACATTTGCCCTAATCTGTCCTCTTGAATTCAAACTTCATCTTCATATTACGATCTTTCCTATTTTTTAAAAAGCTCCGTTCAAGCGTATTCGTCTCCTAAAGTCATTTCACGCCAATATCTCCAATGACAACCCAAAACATACCACATAGTCGAGCATCTCGTCTCCTTACTACTCCGAAGTCTTCCCAGCCCAGCGTTTTCAATATTTTCGTAACACTACTCCTTTGTCGAAAATCACCCAGAAAAAATTGTGCTGCTTTCTTGTAGACCCATTTCAGTTCTCGCATTAAGTAGTCCTGGTGTGGGTCCCATACACTGGAACCATAATCTAATTGGGGTCTTACAATAGATTTATACGCCCTCTCCTTTACATCCTTACTAAATCCCCCTAAATACTCTCCTAACCATGTCAAGAGATCTGAAACCATTCTTAACAACCTGGTTAATATCATTATCCCAATGACCTCGGTTCGTCTTGTGGGTAGTCTAGGAATTTTAGTTCTAGATTGAGGACTCGAATGGGGTCAGCACAGCCCCGTGAGGCCAACTGGGAAGCTGCCTAATATAAAGGCTGTGGGCTCGGTCAGGAAAGCCAAGGATATTATCATGTCAGCCACATGGCAGCTCAGTGTTTGCAGACCAAATGTCCAGGCACAGTCGTCTTGGCAGACTGGCGTTTCAAAGTTAAGACTATGCGAGATTTTACTTACTTGATTTCAATTACTAGTGATTATTGTTTGCAGTAAAATATAACGATATAATCAGACTGCCTTAAATGTCATCATACAAGAATGAAAACAAATTGGAAGTTTCGAAGAAAAGAAAATTAAGATTCTTGAATTTCTTCGTAAAACTCGCTATCCTAATAACGCCGTGATTGGAAAAAATTGAGTATAACTTCAGTGAAGACTTTGGCACGTACATTAACTTAAATGAACACTGTAAACCTTCACTGAAGACTCTGACACGTACATTAACTTTCGAGGTGGAACGGTCGATCTTAAGTACTAAATCTCTAGCAAGCATCATCATGTATGTTGACTTTGTGACTGAATCAGGTAAGGGCTGGAGCAGAAGATGTGAGACTAAAATATCAACGATTATTCTTGAATCAAAAAGAAATCCTAATTAAAATAATAAATAATCCTTTCCCAGTCACACGCGTACAGTGTTCCCTACATTTAATATTATTAATTATAACATTTTAATATTTACATAATAAAAATTTCTACTGGCATGTAAATTTCGTGGTTTAATATACTCAAATTAAATATATATGGTTTGCTGTCATCTCGAGACACACTTGAGATTTTAAACCATCATGATGATTGCTCTTCTTTGATAGTCCTTGGTTCCTCTTCATCCTTATAAGATCCATGTCTCGAACTGTGGTCTTCTTTTTGTAGTCACTAGACGTTCCCTGAAGAAATTACTGTAGGCACTTAGGCGCGTATCTCGTAGGCTCCAATTCTCGGGTTCGATGATCACTCACGAACATACAGGCAAAAATGGGAAAATCAGTTACTAAACACTGTTTATGTGTTGTCAAAGAATCTACTGGTGATTAGATCCACTAATAACTTTAAATAGATTAATCCAAATAGTGGAAAATTTGTATAAATCACCATTCATTTCCCCATTAATCACACAGTTTGACTAATTATCACCACGAGTGTCCATGGAGTATGTAAACGCAAATATCAGAAATACCGTTCTTTAATTTTACCGAACGTCACTCACTCTTAAAATGCTTTAGATCGGTGAATATTAATTACTGAACGTAATTAGCTGTCTCACTACTTCTAAACAACCTGATGCGTTTGCTCTTCCTTTGATGACTGCATCATAAGCCGTACTGGCTGTCGTCGATATTTAAAAGATTAAATGTTGAGATAAGACTTCTATTCATCACCACTGTACTTTATCTTCTACCACATGGCTTATTTCACGATATTTTACACCGCATTTATGTGTTTTTCTTCCTCAACACAGCACTTCATACACTGATATCCATAGCTCACTACTACAGTAACACGTGCGGACCTTTATGTTTTCTTATATATATAAATGATATGAGTAAAGGAGTGGAATCGGAGGTAAGGCTTTTTGCGGATGATGTTATTCTCTATAGAGTGATAAATAAGTTACAAGATTGTGAGCAACTGCAACGTGACCTCGAAAATGTTGTGAGATGGACAGCAGGCATTGGTATGTTGATAAACGGGGCTAAAAGTCAGGTTGTGAGTTTCACAAATAGGAAAAGTCCTCTGAGTTTTAATTACTGTGTTGATGGGGTGAAAGTTCCTTTTGGGGATCATTGTAAGTATCTAGGTGTTAATATAAGGAAAGATCTTCACTGGGGTAATCACATAAATGGGATTGTAAATAAAGGGTACCGATCTCTACACATGGTTATGAGGGTGTTTAGGGGTTGTAGTAAGGATGTAAAGGAGAGTGCATATAAGTCTCTGGTAAGACCCCAACTAGAGTATGGTTCCAGTGTATGGGACCCTCACCAGGATTACCTGATTCAAGAACTGGAAAAAATCCAAAGAAAAGCAGCTCGATTTGTTCTGGGTGATTTCCGACAAAAGAGTAGCGTTACAAAAATGTTGCAATGTTTGGGTTGGGAAGAATTGAGAGAAAGAAGAAGAGCTGCTAGACTAAGTGGTATGTTCCGAGCTGTCAGCGGAGAGATGGCGTGGAATGACATTAGTAGACGAATAAGTTTGAATGGCGTTTATAAAAGTAGGAAAGATCACGATATGAAGATAAAGTTGGAATTCAAGAGGACAAACTGGGGCAAATATTCATTTATAGGAAGGTGGAGTTAGGGATTGGAATAACTTACCAAGGGAGATGTTCAATAAATTTCCAATTTCTTTGAAATCATTTAGGAAAAAGCTAGGAAAGCAACAGATAGGGAATCTGCCACCTGGGCGACTGCCCTAAATGCAGATCAGTATTGATTGATTGATACTGCGGCTACACAAATTACAATGGGATACTGCATCTAAGTCTGGGTCTTATTTATAGTATCTGGGTTGAGTGGTGGTGGAGGAGGCAAACCACGCCCCTGATCGAAATTGAGCTCCGGTAAACGGACTCTTACAGTGACGTGAAAGCGATCAAATTATAGCTCGTGGCCTCTATTTTAAACTGATCTTGATTAAAATCAATACGATCAGCGGGTCATTCACAATCTCGAAAGCCTCCTTTTATAAATTCTTGCGTAATGGTTCATCTCGCAAGACCTCCCACTTTTCTCCTCATGTTGCCAGATCTTGGCAGTCATCTTTAGCCTGCGTACCACCATATGACATGCGTCATTACCGATCCACTATTAAAGAATTGCATTTATATGCATCAAGAGTTAGCATTAAATACATCGGTTCGAATGAGACCCGACTCAAATTTCCATAGATTATCTCAGACGATGGTGTTCTTCCTCTTTTTAGTTAATTATGGTGAAGTGGCATCGATGAATGCGGTGTTTAATTATTAAAGGATATTTATTTCTTGCGGGTTAACACACCTTAATTCAGTCTACTCTCCGACAACCTACATTTCCACGCGCAGCGTCATCTCTCCTCCTCGCTTGCACAAGTGAGAGCGCAGTTTCAAGGTTCCGGGGTAATACGTTATTCTTTTCTTGATACAGCGCAGGAAACTGCCCCCTTCGGGCTGGCGTATCGCAATTCACATCCCGGTTCGGCATGTAGACTGCTCATTACGACATTATATGTCACAGAATGTTGCGCAAAACGGCATATGATTGACTAAACCTCCTAACATGCCTACGGCATGGTGATGAACGGTTACAATATAGATACGCTGAAGTCCTACACGGCTTTCAGCAGACCTGTGCAAACATCAGGAGATGATGTTTGCTGTTTAAAGGGGCCTAACAGCTAAGTCATCGGCCCCAAAGTCAGGAGAGAAGTGGATGCACATGTAACACAAGTTACCTCTGAAGCAAAGGCCATATTTTTTTATTATACCTGGGTAGTATAAAGCGAAGACTTCTCCATTCAGGCAACCATGGCCCTCCGAGGGGTGGAAAGTAAAGGCTTCCACCATCCGTAACCTCGGCAATTGATGGGGTAGAGTTACCTCAATGCCGGGCCACCTTTCCCCCAAGAATTAACATGCTACTCATTTCTGGTGGAGGCTGATTGAGCCTCACGGCCATGAGCACCTCTGGAAGTGGAAATCTCCTTTCATAAATTTTTCTACTCCCTGACGGGGAATCGAACCCACGTCCTCCCAGGTAAAGAGAGAACGTCTTTACCGCCTCGGCCAGGCATTCCCCGTTTAAGTGGTGACAATCGAATATAACTTATTTCTTTAGAAACTGTATGTTTAGCTTTAGAAATATAAATTATCTTACCTCAATGATTTGATTACACAGGAACATCGGTATCGCAAATTTGCGAACATGGCCTGGAAAGTCCAGCCTCAGCTGTTCCATCTCAGCGCGTTTTCAGCTAGAGTGGACACTTAATTTCAGCAAGGGGGTGGAGCATTTCACAATCAAATGCTCGCATTATTTTTCTCAACAGTTACCAGCGGAATATCACTAAAAAGCAAAGAAGAGCCATGAAGGATAGTAACTGGTAAATATGACAGTTCGCCTTAGTTTGATTATGTTTGTTATTAAAATGACGTATTTTCTACCATTGGATTCAAAAATTAACAAAGGTTATGTTCTTCTTTTTTTGTTAGGGGCTTTACGTCGCACCGACACAGATAGGTCTTTTGGCGAAGATGTGATAGGAAAGGCCTAGGAGTTGGAAGGATGCGGCCGTGGCCTTAATTAAGGTACAGCCCCAGCATTTGCCTGGTGTGAAAATGGAAAAACACGGAAAACCATCTTCAGGGCTGCCGATAGTGGGATTCGAAACTACTATGTCCCGGATGCAAGCTCACAGCCGCGCGCCTCCACGCGCACGGCCAACTCGCCCGGTGTTATGTTTTTCAACATCAAGCGATGTGCTTTGTTCTTCACGACATCTACACAGTCAATGAGTAGTAACAAAAACTATATGACCATAATTTTCAAATATCCATTTATACAGTTTGTAAATTAGTATAGCTATATTAATGACCATAATATAATGTCTTCATCATCATCATCATCATCATCATCTGTTTACCCTCCAGGTTCGGATTTTCCCTCGGACTTAGCGAGGGATCCCACCTCTACCGCCTCAAGGGCAGTGTCCTGGAGCTTCAAACTCTTGGTCGGGGGATACAACTGGGGAGTATGACCAGTACCTCGCCCAGGCGGCCTCACCTGCTATGCTGAACTGGGGCCTTGTGGAGGGATGGGAAGATTGGAAGGGATTGGCAAGGAAGGGGGAAGGAAGCGGCCGTGGCCTTAAGTTAGGTACCATCCCGGCATTCGCCTGGAGGAGAAGTGGGAAACCACGGAAAACCACTTCCAGGATGGCTGAGGTGGGAATCTACTCAGTTGACCTCCCGAGGCTGAGTGGACCCCGTTCCAGCCCTCGTACCACTTTTCAAATTTCGTGGCCGAGCCGGGAATCGAACCCGGGCCTCCGGGGGTGGCAGCTAATCACGCTAACCACTACACCACAGAGGCGGACATATGTCTTACGGTCTAGAAATAGAAGAATATTGCCCAAGAGGTTTCTTCGTGTTGATCATATGACATCTCCTACACTGCAGGCCTTCGAGCTGAGCAGCAGTCGCTTGGCTGTTGCGCCACGTGGTTTAGTTTCTGGGTATTTCATTTCTTACGAACATTTCAAATTGTATAATCACTTTCATATTCATGATGCATAAGCAGTTTTATTCCCTGTCCTAATAGCTATAAAATTACTCTATACAAAATATGCGTCCTCCACGAAGACCATGTAAATACCATACCCGTCGCTGGAAACGAGTAATTTCAAAGTGCATCCTGCCCATGACTGGCTCGCCAGTGCTTCGTTGATTATAAGCGGGTATGACGTTATTTTACCTCAGTCTGGTGAAGGGCGACACACCTGCTGTGCCACAGTCGGGGATTACTCATCAAGTGAGTGAACAAAGTTCTGCTTGAAGCTGTACCTGACTGAAGGGTGAGCGACTGGGATGACTATCGTACACGCGTTTGCAGTGCTCTAGTCCTAACGCTGAAGAACTTCCTCTATACCTTCCAAAACGCAGGTCGCTCGTTCTTGAATGAACCACTCTTCCATATCATCAAGAACTGCCTGGCCGGCGTTGAAACTTGTAATAAATTACGTAGTAGACCAAAAACGTGAATGTCACAAGAGACTGTAAAAAGGGAGATCAATAACATCCGGCGAAAACAGAGCCGACGATCCATTCTTACATTGGTAGTGTTGATATGCGGGACACAAGCACACTTCGTGAAAAATTTTGCACGTCAAATCCCCTTCTTTGCACAAGAATAGAATTATGTCACGATATATTCCTTTCGACGTGACCAATAAACACGAATGCTATCGTATTTCAGGTGTACCTTCTACTTACCAGACGCGTGCCACCAACTGAGCAAGTTCTGAGCTGTTAGAGCTTGGCAACTTCAAATGAAACTCCGCAAGAAATACTGACTTCGATTAAATCCCTCCTGCCCTGCTCTCCCTAGTCTTGCTAGACCAAGACCAATAACTTTCTTATCAATTCATGGGAGTGTTCTCTCTCGGGCCAATCGAAGTGAAGGTGCCGACTAATGACCGCAGATCAGTGCTCGTCTAGCTCTCATGGGAGACGTTTCCGATGAGCTAGATTTGAAGTGCTGTAGCTCCGTGCTTTATCTGTCACTACGCACAACTGGCAACAGAGATGTGTGTGCTAGCGGGAACCAGGCCAAAGCAGTCAGTGCTTCCGGCTCTTCTACGTTATATGTTGAACTCTGAAATTTTCGCTGACGTCTTTCTAGGAATATGATAAGTTATCCTGTCGAAAGTAGGCCTATAAGGTCGATAGGTTACATAAGTTCGTGCGGTATTCTTTTGGGTTGGCAACAATGCGTCGTGAAGGATTGCTTATCGTTATTCCCTTGTTTTAACTGAGTTTGGAGTTTTGTGTTGTGAAACACAGGTTTCTTGATTGTGAACGTATTATTTGGGTATATTTCAGACAAACGGTTATGGAATGTTAAGTTGAGAAAAATGAGCATTTTCAGGCACATTTTACTTTTTGAGTTTAACCGTGGATCCAGTGCAGCAGCAGCTGCGAGAACAATTTCTGAAGTGTACGGGAATGAAGCAATTGCTGAAACAACTTAAAAAAAGCAACTCCTCCTGTCGAGGGTAATGCCCATGCACAGAAAATCATGTGTTTGGTGGAAAAAAGATGGCATTCTTCACCATGAACTTCTTCCGAAAAACGTAACGATTACCTCTGCTGTGTATAGTGACCAGCTAAGACTGCTTGCAATTGTTATTGACAATGAAAGACAAAGACAAGAAGTTTCCTTATTGCTTCATGATAACACTCGTCCGCATACAGCGCAATTGACTAATGGTGTGATTGTTGAACTTGGCGGCGAACCTCTTCCTCACCCTCCGTATCACCCTGACCTTGCCCCCTCAGATTTCCATCTTTTCCGCTCTTTTTCTAACCACGCTCAGGGGCAAGTGTTTCCTGACGAAGCTTCTCTTGACCAATGTCTAACAGATTTATTCCAGTCAAACCCAAAAAGTTCTACAGGCGAGACATTCAACTGCTACCTGAGCGTTGGCAGGAGGTCATAGAGAGTGGAGGTGAATATATCACTGAGTGATTATGAGTTACAGTGCGTGACAGTGACACAAAGATCAGATAAAATATCAGGACCGTACGAACTTATACATCGACCCAATATATTATCTCCGTGTGTTAAGTAATGACAAGTGCTTAAAACTAAGTTCTCCATAGCGAAGGAAGTGACATAGCAACAGCGCGTTCACTCTCTGATCTCCCATACTTGCCCTGCACTTCCCGTCGCACCAGCTGACTGAATTAGCGCTTTTATCAATCGGCTTCCGGGATCTTTGTTTTTTTGCTAGTTGCTTTACGTCGCGCCGACACAGATAGGTCTTATGGCGACGATGTGACAGGGAAGGGCAGGGAGTAGAAAGGCAGCGGCCGTGGCCTTAATTAAGGTACAGCCCCAGCATTTGCCTGGTGTGAAAATGGGAAACCACGGAAAACCATTTTCAGGGCTGCCGACAGTGGGGTTCGAACCTACTATCTCCCGAATACTGGATACTGGCCGCACTTAAGCGACTTCCGGGATCTTACTTCATCTTGTGCTATGCTACAAACACCGGACGAAGCAGTGCTGCCACCGACGGATAAATAACCATCACCAGTGCCATATATTTTCACTCCATATGAACACCGAAGAGAGGTTTGGAATTTAATTGAGGCTTTTGGCACACAATCTAGTGATTAGAAATTGTACACCACCATCTCTCCTACCTTGCCGGAATATATTCTGCTAACTTAGTGAATATTTCCATCAATGGGACTGAACCCGGCTAGCCATGGTGTCAGATCATTAATGACTTGACGCTTCAATGATCATGGCCACCAGATGAACTAATTTTGTCGGTCTCATTTGAAATACACTTATATTTGCTGACGTACCTGCCGAAATAAGATTGAGATATTTGAACACCCTCAAATACCACCGAACTGAGATCGGACCAAACTCACTATGAGAGTCATTCGAGAACAGGAGGACTAAAGTCCATCTATGTGATGTTTTCAATGGTGGGAGTTGAACGGCAAGCTAGAGATGTCTCTTTATTCGGGAGATAGTAGGTTCGAACCCCACTGCCGGCAGCGCTGAAGATGGTTTTCCGTGGTTTTCCAGTTTTACACTAGGCAAATGCTGGGGCTGTACCTTCATTAAGGCCACGGTCGCCTCCCTCCCATTCCTGGCATTTTCCTGTCCCATTGTCGCCATAAGACCTATCTGTGTCATTGCGACGTAAAGCAACTTGAAAAAAAAAAAGATGTCTTTACAGTTATTTCTTTTGGGTTTAACTGTAAAAAACAAACTGTTGTGAATGTTTCGAGAAAACAGATTAAATTCTTCACGGATCGGAATGTTTCCCTACTTTTTGGTCTCTGTCACGCGGAAAAACTCCGAAATATATTTTGTTTCTTCTTCTTCTTCTTAATCTGTTAACCCTCCAGGTTCGGTTTTTGCTTCGGACTCAGCGAGGGACCCCACCGCTACCGCCTCAAGGTCAATGTCGTGGAGCTTCAGACTCTGGGTCTGGGCATACAACTGGGATGAATGACCAGCATCTCGCCCAGGCGGCCTTACCTGCTATGCTAAACAGGGGCCTTGTGGAGGGATGGGAAGATTGGAAGGGACAGGCAAGGAAGAGGGAAGGAAGCGGCCGAGGCCTTGTGTTAGGTACCATCCCGGTATTTGCCTGGAGCAGAAGTGGGAAACCACGGAAAACAACTTCCAGGGTGGCTGAGGTGGGAATCGAATCCACCTCTACTCTGTTGACCTCCGGAGGCTGGGTGGAGCCCGCTCCAGCCCTCGTACCACTTCTCAAATTTAGTGGTAGAGCCGGAATCGAACTCGGGCCTCCGGGGATAGCAGCTAATCGTGCTAAACACTACAGCACAGAGGCAGTTCGTTTTGTTTCTTACACTGGGGAATGAAGACATCGATCTGTATATTAGGTAGTACAAGTACAAGGCAGTAATCATTCGTGTGAGGTGAAGGGGAGCCCAATGAAGGTAAAGTATGACAAGTATTTATTTGTAATTTGGTGAACTGATTTTTTTTTTTTTTTTTTTTTTTTTTTTTTTGCTAGTTGCTTTACGTCGCACCGACACAGGTAGGTCTTATGGCGACGATGGGATAGGAAAGGCCTAGGAGTTGGATGAAAGCGACCGTGGCCTTAATTAAGGTACAGCCCCAACATTTGCCTGGTGTGAAAATGGGAAACCACGGAAAACCATCTTCAGGGTTGCCGGCAATGGGATTCGAACACACTATCTCCGCGTGCCCCTGACCGCACGGCCAACTCGCCCGGCGAATTGAAATTTAGAATACATGCAATCCTAGCATGTATTTCCAAATGTGTCGCCGATAGAGCTTCTACGATGGAGTGACAAACAGGTGAATAATATGTAACAGCAGTTCTTACCTAAGTGTCTTGTGCCATTTATTAAGATATACTCTTTGGTTCCATAGCCCATTATAACAATGTACCTTGTGCAAAACGTGAACGTTGGTGAATTAATAATTGCCCTCAGCTGTACCAGAGGTACTGAACAGGCATCCTGAGTCGAAGCATATTAGTTAATTTCCGCTACTCCACTAACACACGAGGTGACCACGCCCAACGTTACTTAAGTTCAGAGCCAGCGTTTTAGCATGGCTACTTTGTTGGCATGTACTAGGTATTGTATTGCTTAATACTCAAAAGTGACAACTACCATGTAATCGTATGTTTAGTTTCTCTAACTTTTCTTTCTTGTTACAAGTCTAGGAACATTGTAACTGTGTCAGCGCACACTACGAGTTTCAAGCATTTTTCGTTATGTGAGATGTCCGGCAGACTATGGAACCGGAGAAAGAATATTCTCTGAATATGAGGAATGTAACTGTAATGTATCTTTGGATGATCTGAATGAGTATTTTAGCTCAAGAAACGTCCAGACGAACGGAAATACCAAGAGAGCCACTATTGACAGAATATTTTCAAAGGGAAAGCATGGTGGTGAAACATTCTACTTCTCTCACGTGACTCCAGGTGATGTAAAGAGCGCCCTTAATGACATAAAATCAAAGTCTACTGGGCACGATGGAATAAACCTGTCCCTTTTAAGAAGAATTCTGGACATCATTCTTCCTACAATAACGCATATTATTAACACCTCTCTTATGACGGGAATCTTTCCTGGGAACTGGAAAAATGCCATCATCCGACCCTTGCAGAAAAACAGTACCCCCACAACCCTTGACGATTACCGCCCTATTAGTATTCTCCCTGTACTAGGAAAAGTACTGGAGAAACTAGTACACAAACAAATGACAGCCTATCTCTTACATCATAACTTACTCGACAGATATCAATCAGGGTTTAGATCGAACTACAGTACCAGCACAGCATTAGTAAAAGTAACTAACGACATTCAGCTAGCAATGGATAACGGACAAATGACAATTCTTACTCTTCTCGACCTTACAAAGGCATTTGATTGCGTAGATAAAGACATTTTACTAGCTAAATTAGAAATGATGAAATTTTCTAATAATGTATTATGCTGGGTACGTTCCTATCTCAGTGGACGTAAACAATGTGTGTCAGTGGGAGACAATGTGTCTAGGTGGCGAAATACTGAGATGGGGGTAGCACAGGGTGGGGTGTTATCACCACTTCTGTTCTCCCTATACATGAATGACCTATCAGAACAACTGACGAACTGTAAATATCACTTATACGCTGACGATATCCAATTGTTTATTCATACCAAGCCGAATGACATACAAGAAGCAACCATGTAATTAAACGAAGACTTATTTAACATTAACGAATGGACTAGTAGCCACTGCCTGAAAGTAAACCCATTAAAATCGCAAGCCATCATAATAGGATCTAGAAAAGCGCATGCCAAGTTAGAAAGCATCAACGTACCGGTTGTCAAGATCAATGAAACACCTATAGCACTGAAAGACTCCGTTAAGAACCTTGGAATAATTTTTGATAAGTATTTAAGTTGGTCAGAGCACGTAACAAAAATTTGTCAACGTGTATTCGGTTCATTACACTCACTATACAAACTGAGAGATTTTCTACCTGTCAAAACCAGGAAACTGCTCATTCAAGGACTAATACTACCAATATTTGATTATGGTGATGTAGTCTATAATAACATAAGTTGTTCACTTGGTTCTAAACTTCAACGGGCGCATAATGCCTGCATTCGATTCATTCTAAATGTTCCGCTCCATTCCCACATCAGCCCATTCCTCCATCAGCTGTCCTGGTTAAGATTATGTGATAGACGTAAATACCATGCTGTTTCTCTTCTTCACAAAATACTGCGAACAGGTAAACCACATTATCTGAGAATAGATTTCAACTACCTCTCTTCCTCAAGCAGAACACCCTCAAGGTCATCAGTACAAACCCTGCTGTCCATCCCCACTCATCACAGTAGTACGTTTAACAAGTCATTTGTACCGGGGACCATACGTTCCTGGAATTCTCTCCCGGCTGAAATTAGAGACATAAGCAACCTAAAGCTATTCAGAAGAATGTGCTGGAAATTTTACCTACACTCAGATTGATTTACTCTTAGAAGTACCCTTAAATTTTAGATTATTAAGTTAAATGAATAAAATGTCAATGTAAGGTTAGAAACATTATAGTTTATATTTTTCGAGATATAGCTCTAATAATAGTAATTATTATAAATTAATTTTAAAATGTTAAAATGATTTTTATGATGCTTTACATTTCATACAAATTACATTTCACATTAACTTTAAATTATAATTAACTTATTTTTAAGTAGTTATAATGTTCAGTATATTATGTTTATACAGGTGCATAATTATATGGTTTGGCATAATAGCAGGCTTCATAGCCTGAGCCCCGCCATGTACAGAAAGACATTAATAAATAAAATAAATAAATGTAATCTCACAATGACGTTCACAAGTAAGCAATGTAACCGAGCAAGTGGCTCACGTAGGTATCAACTTGCATTCGGAAGATAGCGGATTCGAATCCCACTGTCGGCAGCCACGGTCGCTTCCTTCTCTATCTTAGCTCTTTCCTATCTCATCACCGCCATGTTGTCCGACTCGTTGGCTGAACGGTCAGCGCACTGGCCTTCGGTTCAGAGGGTCCCGGGTTCGAATCCCTGCCGGGTCGGAGATTTTAACCTAAATTGGTTAACTCCAATGGTCCGGGAGCTGGGTGTATGTGTTGTCTTCATCATCATTTCATCCTCATCACGAGGATCAGACCTGCACCTGGCGAGCCGAACCCTTCCTGGGATTTCCCGGCACTAAAAGCCATACGGCATTTCATTTCATTTACCGCCATGGTGCGACGTGAAGCACACTGCAAATAAAAGTAAGCAATATGAGAAAGAAAAGCAGACTGTGAGGAAATATAACAAATGTATAACAAAAAGCAATTTCATGGAAACTTCATGGGATATTTAGGAAGACGTACTACATTAAAAACATCAAAGGACTTTCCAATTATTTGTATGAACTGTACATTTAGTTCAATCGAGAAAATTAACATTAAGATCACTATCAAATATTTTTCTAGATATTAAAATAAGTACATGGCATGCAGTTTCATGCAAAGTTCCCAGACAATTTATGTAGATTATCGACGCCCGAAAGGGTAATGTATCACACATATTCTGTACAAGTATACGTAGCTGTTCCTTATTTGAAACAGCTTAATTATCCTGTTGATTTTATATTACAAAAAATCATTCTGTAGTCATTACGTAACGGTGCTGTGAAAGTTTTAAAGTAATATTTTTGTTAATTCTTGGATTTAGTGCAAACTCTATGTACATTTATTTATATTCCGAGTAATTTATTTGCCTTATAGCACGAACAAATGAGTTACCAGTATATTGGGAAATTACGTACTTTCAGATGTATAGTAAGCTCACTGAATACTCATCTCACTTCCGTCAGAGGCCGAGCAGTAATTTTCCTCCAGGGTGAATTGATCATTAATAACCTTGATCTTGCCTCCTTAATTCACCTCTATCCAGGGAGATCCCGTGGCCTCGGTTTACCAGTCTTTACGCTGCACTAATCACCAATATAAGTAAAAACATTGTGAATCTTACTGTACGTCAGCGCCGATATAAGTAATTCGTAGCATTCCCTTACCTCATGAAATACGTCAGTCTCCATGGCTAAATGGTTAGCGTGCTGGCCTCTGGTCGCAGGAGTCCCGGGTTCGATTCCCGGCAGGGTCTTGTTTTCTGACCTAATTGGTTGATTCCGCTGGCACGGGGGCTGGGTGTATGTGTTATATTCATCATCATTCAAATCAATCTCTCAATCACTACTGATCTGCATTTAGGGCAGTCGCCCAGGTGGCAGATTCCCTATCTGTTCTTTTCCTAGCCTTTTCTTAAATGATTGCAAAGAAATTGGAAATTTATTGAACATCTCCCTTGGTAAGTTATTCCAAATCCTAACTCCCCTTCCTATAAACGAATATTTGCCCCAATTTGTCCTCTTGAATTCCAACTTTATCTTCATATTGTGATCTTCCCTACTTTTAAAGACACCACTCAAACTTATTCGTGTACAGATGTCCTCACACGCCAACTCTCCACTGACAACTCGGAACATACCACTTAGTCGAGCAACTCGTCTCCTTTCTCCCAAGTCTTCCCAGCCCAAATATTGCAACATTTCTGTAACGCTGCTCTTTTGACGTAAATCGCCCAGAACAAATCGAGCTGATTTTCTTAGGATTTTTTCCAGTTCCTGAATCAAGTAATCCTGGTGAGGGTCCCACACACTGGAACCATACTCTAGTTGCGGTCTCACCAGAGACAAAAATGCTCTCTCTTTTACATCCTTACTTCAAACCCTAAATACTCCCATAACGATGTGCAGAGATCTGTACCCCTTATTTACAATCATATTTATGTGATTACCACAATGAAGATCATTTCTTATATTAATTCTTAGGTATTTACAATGATCCCCAAAGGGAACACTCACCCCATCAACACAGCAATTAAAACTGAGAGGACTTTTCCTATTTGTGAAACTCAAGACCTGACTTTTACCCCCGTTTATTATCGTGCCATTGCCTACTGTCCATCTCACAACATTATCGAGGTCATTTTGCAGTTGCTCACAATCTTGTAACTTATTTATTACTGTGTACAGAATAACATCATCTGCGAAAAGCCTTATCTCTGATTCCATTTCTTTACACATATCATTGATATATATAAGAAAACAAAGGTCCAATAATACTGCCTTGAGGAATTCCCCTCCTAATTATTACAGTCACAGATGAAGCTTCACCTACTCTAATTCTCAGTTCTTTTTTCTAGAAACAGAGCCACCCATTCAGTCACTCTTTTGTCAAGTCGAATTGCACTCATTTTTGCGAGTAGTCTATCCTACCAAATGCCTTAAACAGGTCATCCTCATCAAGACGCGTAGGTCTCCTACCGGCGTAAATTCAAAAGACCTGCACCTGGCAAGCCGAAATTATCCTCGGGCACTCCCGGCACTAAAAACCGTACGCCATTTATTTTCCATCTGAAACCACCACAGAGTATTAGTAGTAGTAGTAATTTATTTCTGCTACTGCAGATTGCTATAAGACAAAAATACAATCTGAGAAAATGGAAATCCACAGCCTGTTTCCAGTCATTCCACCGGGTCAGGGATGGAATGAATGAAGTCTCCATTTAGCGGCGAGGATAGGAATTGTGCCGGCAGCCGAAGCCTTTCGCACTCCTCTGAGGCAACGATTAATGACTTACAAATGTAATGAAATAATATCGGAGTGTGTTGGTGGAATGAGAGAAGACAGTGAAAACCCGGAGGAAAAGCTCTCCCGCCTTCGCTTTGTCCAGCACAAACCTAACATAGAGTAACCGGGATTGAAAGTACGGAACCCAGCGGCGAGAGGCCGGCGTGCTGCTGCCTGAGCTACGAAGGCTCTAATACCGTCCGTAATAAAAATAATGTTAAGTTAATGTCTTGATAAATGGTTTGATATATTGTACCCTGATGAGATAGGCCCTAGTTTCATGATTTGATTTTGATATGAGAAATACAGATATATAGGAATATTAAATGAATACAGTGGCAGTTTTGTGTGGACGGGAAAAATTTCGACATAAGCCAGCCGTGATCGCGACTGTCCGGCGCCACAATAAGCTTGTCATTAGGGGGAAAAGGTTTCCTGGTCAGAAGATAAGAGGATTAAATCTAGAGCTCACAACAACAGAATAATGACTACCAGGAAGTAGAAGAGTATATATTTCGGACCAAGGCCGAGCAGATGCATCACCAATACCGAGAATGTGACGTGGCAGTTTTTCCACGCCCGAGGCGTTTGGTGTGGTTACGTTTCAAGGGAGAGATTTCAAACTAACCGAAACGGTGTTGACCAATGAGAAAATATATCACAGGCCCGCAGATAAACCAACATAAGAAAAACTCAGAGTGAACTCCAGTTAGCTTCTCCGATAACAATAATTAAATTATTCCAACCACATAATTGAATAGAGGGGATTTTTGTGATATCGTTCCCATGTTGAATAATTGTAATCGTAAGAACTTAAAGTATTGAATTCGTGGAAATGACCCACGCTATCTCGCCATTGGTCGAGATGAGCACGCCATCAGGGACGCCGAGTTAGCGCGCGAAAGGTGGAGGACAGAAATTAAGTGATATTTCCATGATCACCGAACGATAGGAGTTCAGAATACGACACATGAATGTGTATCGCCAGTGTATTAAGTGGGATAAAGCAGGAGATCCAAATCCACCTGCATATGCCGATTTAGGATAACCAACCCCCCTCTCCAGAAGTTGACCGCGGATGACCCCGGCGGGAAATCATATCGTCCATAAAAGTCCAGTAGCGAACCTCACATCACTCAGTTCTTACCAGTCACCAGTCGTTATCGGTCACCAGTCGTGTCAGTCGTAATGGAGTAGTTGAGACTCTGACACGTTGACTCTGTAAGTCAGTACCTCGGGACGTATTCGAAGTCAGTTAAAGCTGAAAGTGCGTGAATTATTAGGAGAATGAATACGAACAGTGAAATTATCCATAGTACCGAGTGTAACTAATCAGTACAACTGTATGTTGAATTTAATCAATGTCATGTGATTAAATAATAAATAACTAACGGAACGCCGATAGTACCTTTGGAAGGCAGTGTGCGGAGCCTGAAGTAAACACCTCAAGATAGACGGTGAATAACTATCCGAGCAGGGAATTATAGGAGCTAGGCGATGATCAAGACGGCTTGAAAATAAACCAGGAAGTGCCGGTTGAAGACGCGATACGCGCCGGTTCAAATGAACGACATTTCGTCGTAATGTGTCACGACGTGTGTTTCGGGCGTATATGAAGAGTATATTGTGCGAGTGTCAGGGGTCTAGGAGCACCTATAAGTGTTTTTTTTGTTATTAATAGTTTTGTGTAAAATAGTGTAATAAGGTATTAATCATGGGTAGTCACCCAGAAGTGTTTTATTACGTTAAATTTGTATTGTGCGACATGATGGACGGGTAAATCACCATGGGGCCGTAAGGCCTATATCTCCTCCGCTACGAGACAATGGAATTCTACACAGGAATGAGTACACAATTTTGATATTTAGGGGATGTTATCGCGACTAAACGGGGTTCAGTGTAAATTAATTATGGTTACTTAACATGGTCCGCTTCCCGAGTCCATGATTTTATTTTGTTGTTAGACGGACGAACTAATTTATATTAACGTAATAATGGGTTAGATTAATTAATTTGAGTATTTGTTTGTTGTATATAATGTAAATATGGGATATATTTCTTTCAATTAATGCATGCTGTTTATAATACTTTGACTTAAGTTCATTTCAAGTGTTAAATTCTTTTTTTGTGCTAACCCATTTATTTGAATTTCATTCACTGCGGTGATCATTTGTATTTTAATTAGGAATAATTTCTATTAGACAGCCAGATTATGAAAGAGCCAGAGTATGGAAGATTTGTGTTGCGTACGGAAGGTCATTAAAATACTAATAATAATCATGTTTGTGAGTCGACAAAGGAAAGTAAAATAATAATAATAATATTTGGGCGTGTGCAAGTTAAAGTATAATAATAATAATAATGACGGTGCTTCGCGAGTTAGCCAGTGCAAATATAATAATCAAAGTGGAGATGACATGTAGCGTTAAAGACTTTCATTCGCGTAGTCAGTTTGATTTTACGTAAATTTTTGATTTTACGTTTTTGGACTTTAATTTAACATTAAAATTCTGTTTAAAAGCGATATAGGCACGTGAATTAGAATGGTCACGATACGTTAAAAGCCCAGAATGATTTGAGCCCATATTTAGAGTTGGAAGTCATGAGGGACGAATATCCGGCGTGAAATAAATTGAGCCGTATTGTTTGTAATGATGAAATAGATGAATCTCAAGGCCTAAGATGATATAAATGCATATGCCGGTGTTATTAGTGGTAGAATCCACGCACCGAGGATTATTTTATGAATTAAATGTTTGAAGAGTTCCGATGAAAGGAAATGGACTTCAAATTTGAAGGAATAGTTTAGCAATCGCCGGCATTGGAGGTATTTGCCCAGCTGCGATGTGCCATAGGTTGTGAGATGTGTCTTGGGAGGACAGGTGTCCCCATATAAAATTAACGGCAGTACGAAGTTGAAGGTACGGTCCCGAATACCGTGTTGTCCCGACCGATATAAAGCAGATCTTAGTGGTTCATAACGGGATTTAACATATGTGACTAAATTCTAAAGAGTGGATATTAAAATATCATCTTTCCATTTTTAATAATAATAATAACAATAATCATACTCCAAGTGAATCTTGTCTTAAATCGAGTGCTTAGTGCCAAGATAAATCGAAATTGTAAAAGGGGTTATGCGTTAAACATATTAAGAGTGAACTACCGTGTAACAGGCGAATTTAAGTTTTTTTAAAATAATAATAATAATAAATAAAAACTAAGCTACTTTTTTTTGTTGTTTTTGAAGAATTTACTTTTTTTATATTTGGACATAATAATGATGTTGGGAGATGAAATGAAGGATTTGAGATTTTTAACTAATGATAATAATAAATAAAATATTTGAAGAAGGAGAAGAAGAATAACCAATGAAGGTACTTTTTTTAAAAATTTTTTTTGATGAAATTAATAAGAGCGAGAAGTTGAAGTATTATAGAAAGGATGATTACGTGTTACGATAATCACGATTTCCACTATTAATAATAATAATCATAATAATAATAATAATAATAATAATAATAATAATAATAATAATAATAATAATAATAATAATAATGAAAAGTTGAAGGAGCAGAAGATAAAGAACTTGCAATAGTAATTTGAGAATAATAATTATGATGAACGGAAATTAAGATATTTAATGGGCGATGATTCATTGTTACGAATATCATAATAATAATAATAATAATAATAATAATAATAATAATAATAATAATAATATTTATGAGGAAGCTGATCATTATATTGTGCGGATAAATTAGGAGTAAGAACGACCCTCGTTTGAAACGCCGGCAAGGGTTGGCATATAATCATCCCGGATGACAAATGATAATAATCAAATACCGGATTATAATTGAAATTAATGATAATAATAAAGTTAATTAATGGTAGTCAAAGTATATGCTAATGATCAGATAAAGAATGGTAATGATATTATCTAATAATAATAGGAGGATATGCTAGGGACAGTCATCCTGTGTCGAACTGCTCTGAACCAGATGTGGGGTTTTCACGGGGAGATAGCGGTAGATACGTAAATAACCCACGGACGGCACATGTTTGCAGGGTCAGAGCATAGTAATGAACCTTTCCGTACGTCTTGTCGTATTGACAAGTGTAAATATTAAAGTAGCTTTTGAGTTAATGAACTCTACCTGGTGTGTTTGTGAATCTGGAAATAATAGGCTAGAGTTTGTCCGTATTATAAATTCCCGTTTTTTCGAGGCGATAACATTTTCTACGGTGGGTGTCCGGCTCACCAGAATGTACATACCGGAAGTGTCTCATGTCCAAACGGAACGAGGAGACGACAGTAAAAAGTTACTGTCGTGCCTTCGTCGCCGAAAGAAGATCTCCAGCGGTGAAACGTCCAATCATACGGATGTGAATTCGATCCCCAGTAACCAATTGGGACGAATTCACCAGATGTTTTACACTACCAGAGTAGTGAGGTAAAATCCAAGTATTATGTCATTTATTTTTCAGGATTAAAAGTGTCCCAATGTAAATTTGTCATCATGTGTAGTATGCAAAATAAGTGAATAAATTGCTCCTCATTGCAATTTCAATAGGAAACAGCTTCCATATCTTTTCATTGTAGTTAGTCCAGTATGCCCATGGAATTTAAGTTGTCACTTCCCAGTCCTATTGTGGAGTCAGAATTTTGTATCCATGAATGAGTCGTTCCCCGTAACCTTAAATTTTCATGCCCCGTTCATCCCTGTGTTCATTTGATGCGCCGATATATATTTTTTTGATTTTCTTTATATAATTTTTTTATCGTTTTCGAACTGATCACCCCTGAGATAAATGCTAGTCTGGGACTCAGGAGGTGGGCGGGTGCAATATTACTTTTTATTTTTGTATCCACACAGATTTATTATTCATAAATGATTCAGAAACATTTCTATTGAACATTTCAGTGGAAGAACGGCCACGTATTTACAGATGTGGCTGAGGTAGGGACTAGCATTGTAATCAAATTCCCGTATACCGAGCTCGGTAGCTGCAGTCCCTTAAGTGCGGCCAGTATCCATAATCGGGAGATAGCGGGTTCCAGCCCCAATGTTGGCAGCCCTGAAATTGGTTTTCCGTGGTTTCCCATTTTCACACCAGGCAAATGCCGGGGCTGTACCTTAAGGCCACGGCCGCTTCCTTCCACTTCCCAGGGTCTTTCCTATCTCATCGTCTTCATAAGAGCTCACATACTGTGTGGTGCGACGTAAAACAAATAGCCAAAAAAAAAATTCTCCTATCATCAGACACAGTCCTAAAGTTGCCATTGTGTGGGTTCCATACACATAGGCTTATCCCGGATTCAAGACGATGACGAGTTGATGCATGTGTCAATGATTACGGGGGGGAGGGGCATTTTGAACGTTTCATGTAAGCAAGTGTTTCATAATGTTTCATAATTATACGTTACATTCCTGCGTATTTACCATGATTAATGCACAATGTAGAGGTTTAGAAAATGAGTTCCAACATGGACACAAGGCGTTTCCGGACCAAAGTCCGTGTAACATATTTTCTTCTTCTACTTGTCCTGGAAGTTTGGCCTATCTTATAAGAATTCTGTCTGTACATTGCTGAGAATTTTAAAAGAATGGTACTTCTATATCAGTCGTGTCCACAGTAACAAGGAAATAAACTTTAATTTTCTGTCATCTCTATGTCTGTCTGTATGCGCATCACGAGAAATCGGCTGAAAGAAATTTAATAAAAGTCAGTATGTGAATGAGGCACTAAGCTATAAATAATTTTATTCGCGATGAGTGAAATGGTAATTTAGAGGGAGGCCTAAAACAAAATTCGCAGATATTTGTTATTAGTCGTTCTATCGATAAATACTACATCACTGAAGATATATAGAAATAAATTTTCGATCATTTATGTCACACATTCTGATCGTACCGGCTATGATATCAGATATTCATAGTTCTCAATGTTCTTGTTGCTAAGCCCTTATCAACGCTGAACCGCGAGGAAATTTGTGAACATAATTTAGTAAAAATCGGTATGTAAATTCTTGGAATAATGTACTACACTCTAAGCTATAAATAATTGTATTCAAGCTGGATGAAATGGTAATTTCGTGAAAGATACCTAAATGTAATTATTTAAATACCTGTGTTTTTCTTCCTATCGCAGAGTATTACATAACAAAAGTTATAGAGAATACAGTTCCGATTATTTATGTCTTTGACAGTTTTTCAACACGAACTATGATAATAGAATTTATGAATTTAGACTTCTGTTGCTTAGTCCATAACAACGCAAAGCATTGCTAAGATCTGTCAAGCAACTAATGTACATGGGGCTTGCCCTTTTTCACTACACCATCCATATAATCTGTATGATTTGTGATAAATAAATAAATAAATAAATAAAGAAATAAAGAAAGAAATAAAGAAAGAAAGAAAGAAAGAAAGAAAGAAAGAAAGAAATAATAATAACAACATGGAAATATTGTTCGATCATATCAACTGGCGATAGTTTATGTATTAATTGTCTTAAAGTGTAGAAACGGGTGATCCTCGTTCCATATCGAAGAGGAAAATTGTGAAGATGATTATAAAAAAAATCAGAAAAACACATACAAGAAATATCGCTTGGAGAATAAGACAGGAGAAAGCTGTGAGCTCGTATTCGGGAGATAGTGGGCTCGAACCCAACTGTCGGCAGCCATGAAGATGGTTCTCCATGGTTTCCCATTTTCACATCAGGCAAATGCTGGGGCTGTACCTTAATTAAGGCCACGACCCCTTCCTTCCCATTCCTAGGTCTTTCCTCTCCCATCGCCGCCGTAAGACCTATCTGTGTCGGTGCGACGTAAAGCAAAAAAAGTGAAATTAGATGCCCTAATATTATAGATTCGGAAGGTAACTAAATGTGAAGGCCTACAGTATCGTAAGCTCATAAAACTGATCAACATTACTTTGACAATTTTTGTGATGTGTTTTGTCTCTTCTGCTGTCACTCATCTCCGATAGATGGAATTACTGCTGCGTTCCGAGTATAACAGCCTGACTGAATATTGGCGTAAAATAGCTGCCGAATTAGATAACTTTGCACATGCCGTATTATAGTCCCATCAACAGAGGGTACTACATATAGTCCTGTAGAATTCCATATTTGAATTTCAATTATTTACACGTGTGTCTTCCAGTTGTCCAATAACTTGTCTTCTTTCTTCGTACAGTCACAGTGGTTCTTTAATGTAAGAGTTAATGATGTGAAATATATTTGAAAATCAGCAATTTGTTACCGCTATAGCAAAACCAGCTAATGTTTATTGAACTCTTGCCATCACCGCGAGTTAGAAGTGGCGTTATAGATAAATTACAAAACCCCTTTTACGCCATTAGTTTATTATCGAGCTACAAAAAGCCTCAAGGAAGGCGATGAGATCCCCCTTACGTGGAGCGAGAGATCATCAATCACGTTGCTCTTCACCCACGTCCAATCCCAGTGGGTGCACCAAGAGCAGTTATCGTTGAACGTCCGAGAACCACTTCGCCCTGGACTTAAGTTTCCGGCCGGAATAGTAGAAGTGGTCATTGGGAAGTCCCGCAGCCTCACGCGATAATGGAATAAGTTGATGCTAGACCTCAGCGGGCGGAAATAGACACAATCGAATGGAATAGTATAAAAGTCTTCCTCAAAGTACAGCATCCACTTCTAGTGTCGAGCGCATTAAGATCTAGCCCACAATTACAAAATTAATATTAAATAGTCCGCTTCTGTGGTGCAGTGGTTAGTGTGATTAGTTGCCAACCCCAGAGTCCCGGGTTCGATTCCCGATTCTGCCACATTTGGAAAGTGGTACGAGGGCTGGAGCGGTGTCCACTCAGCTTCGGGAGGTCAACTGAGTAGAGGGGGTGTGATTCTCACCTCAGCCATTCTCGAAGTGGTTTTCCGTGGTTTCCCACTTCTTCAGGCAAATGCCCCTATGGGATCTACCGTAATGCCTCGACCGCTTCCTTCCCTCTTCCTTATCTATCTCTTCCGACCTTCACCCCCCCCCCCCTCCTACAGGGTCCCCGTTCAGCATAGCAGGTGAGGCAATCTGGGCGAAGTACTGGTCCTCCCTCCAGTTGTATCCACACGACCCGAAGTCTCACGATCCAGGACACTGCGCAGAGCCTGAGGGGAAAACCAACCCTGGAGGGTAAACGAATTAAGAAAGGAAAGAAAGAAAGAAAGAAAGAAAGAAAGAAAGAAAGAAAGAAAGAAAGAAAGAAATATTAAATAGTTGAATCGGTTATTTGAAAAACCAGACATATCCATCTTCGGGCAAAATACAGTAGGTTTAATGAATATATATTTACGTTAAAGTTTCAGAGAAAAGGAAAATTGTCCGCCTCATTACAAGGGTTTTACTATCGAGTAAGTGGCCACGTGGCTTGGGTCACGTAGCTGTCAGCTTGCATTCGGGAGATAGTGTGTTCGAACTCCACTGTGAGCAGACCTGAAGATGGTTTTCCGTCCTTTCCATTCTTCACACCAGGCTGTTCCTTAATTAAGGCACCGAGCTCGATAGCCGCATTCGCTTAAGTGCGGCCAGTATCCAGTATTCGGGAGATAGTGGTTTCGAACCCCACTGTCGGCAGCCCTGAAGATGGTTTTCCGAGGTTTCCCATTTTCAGACCAGGCAAATGCTGGGGATGTACCTTACTTAAGGCCACATTCGCTTCTATCCCACTCCTAGCGCTTTCCTATCCAAACGCCGCCATAAGGCCTGTCAGTGTCTGAACTACGTAAAGCAATTTTTAAAGAAAAAGAAAAAGTGGTTTTACTGGAATCTTGAATATTTTCTCCTGGCCTACTATTAATAGGCAGGACATATACGAGGAACATGACAAGACATTCTCTTAATAATGGTCCGACTAACTACTATTGACGGTTTTCTGAGACGAGGTGCCGGAATATTGTCCTGCCCGAGTTATTTTACGCACTGCTTTTTATAATTTTTTTACGTCGCACCGACACAGATAGGTTTTATGGTGACGACAGGATATGTAAGGGCTAAAAATGGGAATGCATCGGCTGTAGCCTTAATTAAGCTACAGCCCTAATATTTGCCTTCTGTGGAAATGGGAAACCACGGAAAACCATCTTCAGGGCTGCCGACAGTGGGGTTCGAACCCAACATCTCTCTGATGCAAGCTCATAGCTGAGCCCTCCCAACCACGCGGCCAACTCGCCCGGTTAATTCTATGTACTAGCAAATCTTACGAGAAGAGGGTCACGTATTTCAGTACCTTCAAGTACCACCGCACTGAGCCAGGATCGAACCTGCCAATTTGGGGTCAGAAGGCCAGCGCCTCAACCGTCTGAGTCACTCAATCTAGCAGGCATTCCCTTGGAGTTATCGTTGACAGGAGGGGGGGGATATCCTCGAGTAACTGTAATACGTGATATTATAAAGACGGACAATGTTCTAACATCTTCTGAATCTTGACTGTCATGTTGTTGTATGATGGGAAATTTAAGGATGAAATTTAATTAAATAATTGGAGTGTTTAAATGTTGGGAAGCATTTAATAGCATCATTTTGTTATGTTTTTTTTTCCTCGGGAGTTTATTAATTTGAGAAATTACACTTGTCCAGAAATGTTCAGTCCCCATATCATTCTTTTCTGAAAACTTATTATTTTCAAGAATTATCATTTTTTTTACAAAAGATCTGATAATTGCTACATAAACTAAATACACATTCCAGACATTAGAAGCAGTAGGCAGTTTTTCTACTTGTCTCAAAATTAATAGTCGACATGTGTGCTTTCTCAAATAAGCGATTCAATTGGAATGTAAAATTAACATTAAAATATGACAGCAATAAAAAACTCGAATTTTCACGCAAATTGAGATAAATTCAGAATGTGTAAGTAAGACAACTTTGAGTTTCAAGCAAGACAGTAACAAAGCGGATTTTTTCGAGATGATAAAGAATACCTAAAAGCTACCATAGATTTTCTGTGGACACATTAAAATTTTCGAAAGAACTAAGTATAGATATTGGATACTCCATGAAGTCTAAAATATCTATTTAAGAAGAGAGGAATTCGAAACTTGATGTAATCTACATACTCATGGTAAAAGCGTCGTTCTGTAGGAAACTATCCCTTCCCTAACAGACGACTGGAATCAAGAACAGCAATTAGCAGTTTTGAATAGATAGATTCAATCAAACTACAAGGCAATGTCGCTCCCGTATGCGTCAATCACTCTCGAAGCCCGGGCGGAATCCTTTGCAGACATGGCAGCGAAACAGAAATATTAGAATTATTAAGTATTTGAGGAATCCCACTGCATTGCTGACAACGGAACAACCACAAGAATGAACCGTGAGAAGAGGTTAGTTGTAATGCATTAATAATATAGGCTATCAGCGGTGCATAGCGGCTAGTAATAAATCAGTGGTAGCCAGCAGATCATTGCATTTTTACAGTCGAATATTTGGCTCTAATAACGGATTCTTGAAATATTAACATTCGGATATTTTACTGTAAATTCGTAAAGGTTGGCAAAGAATATAATGATAACGCACGCTAAAGTGGGTTGGTGGTTGTTAACGTTGTAAGAAGAGGGAAAATACGGAAATCATCCCTGTTTAATGTAAATGGGACAGAAGAATGGGAGAGTCCATGCTCCTCACAGTGTACGCAGGTATCAGATAAATAAAGGGAAGGTTGCAAAGGACGTTAAGGGGGGAGACTCAGCTTAACAAAGGAAAAAAATAGGTTGATATTCATTCGACTGTTAAATATGCTACAATTGTTGTTGACAATTGCTGCACATATCCCAGTGTTGGCATGCTTCCTGGCAACCAGAAGCAACTTCAATAATGTCAGAATTTTAATAATTTTAATATTTTAAAATAAAATATTCAAAATTTTCCGCCTTTTTAACAGTATATCACTGTTTCCCTTATACATTCCAAGTTTACAAGAATTTTCGTACGTTTCCTTTTTTAAAGTGTGTATCAAAACTCTAGCTACAAAATAAACCTCAATCATTAACATACTGTGATTAGGATTTTTTGTCGCGTTTTTATTCCGAGCACCAAAAATATTAATAGCTTTTTAAATAAAAATGTTATATAAAATCGAATTTAAATCCTATTGGTCTGAATGAGGTACAGATTGTAGTACAATATTATGGGAGGAAACTCTGAAAAAATCATAATTATCCATGAATCAGTAAGAGAGTTATGAAGGAAACCGTGATATATTGTTAAAAAGGCGGGAAATTTTTAACATTTTAATTTAAAATGTTATAATTAGAATTTTGACATTATTGAAGTTGCTTCCGATTGCTCTTAAGCATGTAAATACTGGGGCACGTGCAGCATTTGTCAACAACGTTTGTAGCATATATAACAATCGAATGAATATTAGCCTATTTTCCCCGTGTTGAGCTAGGTTTCCCCCCTTAACATGACGTCACCCTCTTTGGAGAGTCTGCACTACAAGGGCAGCAGTAGGCGAGTTGAACAAGTCCTCTGACACTCCTGAAATATCTGTTGGAATTTAAGTGGGAAAACTTGGACAAACATTTGTTTATAGAAAGAAGAGGTAGGGATTGAAATAATTTACCAGGGGAGATGTTCAATAAATTTTCCACTTTTTGAAATTATTTCAGAAAAGACTAGGTAAATAGCTGATATGGAATCTGTCAGCTGGGTGACTGCCCTAAATGTACATCAGAAGTTGCTGACTGACTGACTGACATTTCATGTTCCAGACCATCACTGCGCACGATATCTGCTTGTTTGGCCGGAAAACAATATGTGTAGTGGTAGTTTAATTCGGAAAGTTTTAGATTCCACGCAGTGAGAAAAAAGGCAAGAAAGCACCATACACATCATCTGTTGTCAGCAAGAGTGGACTGGAGCGTAATACCGGTGGCCCACAAGGGAAGTCGCTGACTCACTGTTCGCTGCTATCTGTTTGAAAGACAATATTCTCGGGGGTAAAATGTCATTTTTCAGCTTCTACTGAATGAAAAGATAAAATCAAATCCAGGGAAATTCTAGGGGGAGGTCTCTATTTTAATAATCGGCAAGTTTTGTGAAAAATGGGCTAGAAATTTTTGCTTTTATTCAATCTAAATCAAATGGAAACAGAGAACTACATATATAAATACCCATGATAATATTTTGGGTATTTGCCGAGTCAAACGAAACAGAGAAATATTTTCTTTCTGTGTAGACTTTGCTCTGGGACTTCAGAAGAGAAAACACGTCTGCCCACGAGGAAGACATCTCAGTGGGAAGTGATGACGCCTGCTCGATACGTTCCACACATCTGTGTGTTACGAAATAGAGAGCAAGGTCATCAGATTAATCGAAGACAATGCAGGAGGAATATAGATGAAGAAATAAATAAAAACATGGATTGCAACGAAAGAACGACAGGGACAAATGAATAGAATAGCGATGTAGAAAATAAAAGTAACGGGGGTAAGGTGTGTTACGAAGGGAATGCTACAATGAAATTGATAAAATAAGAGCAAAACGAAGTAAGAATATTACAGTAACCTATGCGCACAGATTAGAAAAGTATGGAGCAGCCTATAGTGAATCATCTGTTGGTAAGGTGAGTAGGAATTTGTGAAAGAGGAAAGAAACGATGTAATGGCATTGAATGACAGTGCGTTTGGATATTGTGGAAAGGGGTACTGATCGTGTCAGCTTCAGTAAGGAAAGCATTGCCAAAGTACATCGCTCATCATCTTGCCTAGACGCATCATTATCGCAACACCATCAGATTTTGCGGTTTCATTGTAGATACATCAACTTTGGTGCTGCAATTTCAGGACCGAATAGCCTCCGGTCAGAAGACCTGACGGTCAAGTGCACTTCTCATAAACTTCTAATTGCTGCTCGCAGGTGTAGAGAAGTACCAAAAATGTATTGAGCAGACACACACACACAGGCAGACAGAGAGAGAGAGGGAGATAGAGGAATTCACAGAGCTCTTGTCAAGTCCAGACGCTCTAGAGATGAGTGTTCACCCGACTTCACTACATTAGTCATGGTTCGTTTGTCAAAGAGTACGCCTGCGAGCTACTCACGATAGAGGCGACAGCCTTGTTAACAATATTGCTTTTCCACGTAAGGTGAGTATATTTTGCACATATAAGGCGAAGTAAGTGGAAGGTTTGAAGGACTCCAGATGCATTCTCTGGACTATCTGATAAAAATAATTTTTGTTAGAGATAAAGCAGCAAATAGTAATGGAAACCTATAACAACCCGAAGTCATGTCCATGACAGGGAATATATATTGCTGGATAATGAATAACTCGCGAAGTTCTACGCCGTGTGCGGGGTGGGCAAAATAAAACTGGCCCGCAAAATATTTATAAGACTGATGCGGAGTTAACTTATGAATAGAAGAACTGTCCATATCAGGAAATGCTGGAAACCGTGATTTCAATGCACCAATCGGTCACTGTCACATGTCTGCGGGTGCACATTTCGTGCATTTCCCGAGTACGTCACTGTGTCATTATGTGTGTGTGAGTGAGTGAGAAGAGCAGACGTGTTTAGCGATCAGGTGAATGCAACACACAATGGTGTTCACGATAATAGAGCGCGTGTCATTGTCGCGAGTGTTATGCGAAGCATGATTCGTGGAAAACCTATGAGGAACAGTTTGTATGCAGTGCAATGCAAAACTTATGCCCGGTTTCTGGAATGGTGAGATATCATTCCGATAGCTATTGCTTTGTTACAGCTGTTGACTCGATAAACCATCGCTGCGTTGAACAGCGGAATAGCAGCTAAGTTATCGAACTGTTAACCATTGGCTCGTTGCTCAACTTTCTGTGGAGCTCCTATTATGTCCTCTTTGCCATGCAGCGAGAAATTGGTATGCGACTTGCAGACGTATGTGTCAGTTTCGTAGAGTTTAAGGACTGTCACAAGAATTTGACATCGTTTGAGGATTTCTAATGAAATATGCACACCAGTAGCACGTGTCACGTGCGATCTAGTTTACACTGAGCCTTATAAGTGTACCGTATCTCTTCCCTGTTATTCCAAAATATGAACATTGTTTGATCACCATATAACGATATATATCGGGTAATTAACATAATTATACAACCTGTTAGTTCCTTGTAATGCAATATCGTTAATTGAAAACAATCCAACGATAAAAGTATATGCTCACTGGCAACGCAAGTAGGCCTACAACGATAAATGTGCAACTATCTTTATATTCAGTTACTGGTACTAGTGCTTTAATGGGCACAATTTTACCTTTCCACGTAAGACTCGGTAGTACTGAGTCTTAAAGTGTATCGTAATTCACATTTTATTAACAGGGAAACCTTTCTGGGCAGTAATAAAAAATCTTAGGAAGGGAGGGAAAAAAGAAATGAACAGTGTTTTGAGTAATTCAGGTGAACTCATAATAGATCCCAGAGAATCACTGGAGAGGTGGAGGGAATATTTTGAACATCTTCTCAATGTTAAAGGAAATCATCCTGGCGGTGTTGCGAACAGCCAAGCTCATGGGGAGGAGGAAAATGATGTTGGTAAAATTGTGTTTGAGGAAGTGGAAAGGATGGTAAATAAACTCCATTGTCATAAGGCAGCAGGAATAGATGAAATCAGACCTGAAATGGTGAAGTATAGTGGGAAGGCAGGGATGAAATGGCTTCATAGAGTAGCAAAATTAGCATGGAGTGTTGGTAAGTTACCTTTCAGATTGGACAAAATCAGTAATTGCACCTATCTATAAGCAAGGGAACAGGAAGGATTGCAACAACTATCGAGGTATCTCATTGATTAGTATACCAGGCAAAGTATTCACTGGCATCTTGGAAGGGAGGGTGCGATCAGTCGTTGAAAGGAAGTTGGATGAAAACCAGTGTGGTTTCAGACCACAGAGAGGCTGTCAGGATCAGATTTTCAGTATGCGCCAGGTAATTGAAAAATGCTACGAGAGGAATAGGCAGTTGTGTTTATGTTTCGTAGATCTAGAGAAAGCATATGACAGGGTACCGAGGGAAAAGATGTTCGCCATACTGGGGGACTATGGAATTAAAGATAGATTATTAAAATAAATCAAAGGCATGTATGTTGACAATTGGGCTTCAGTGAGAATTGATGGTAGAATAAGTTCTTGGTTCAGAGTAATTACAGGGGTTAGACAAGGCTGTAATCTGTCACCATTGCTGTTCGTAGTTTACATAGATCATCTGCTGAGAGTTATAAAATGGCAGGGAGGGATTCAGTTAGGTGGAAATGTAGTAAGCAGTCTGGCTTATGCTGACGACCTGGTCTTAATGGCAGATTGTGCCGAAAGCCTGCAGTCTAATATCCTGGAACTTGAAAATAGGTGCAATGAGTATGGTATGAAAATTAGCCTCTCGAAGATTAAACTGATGCCAGTAGGTAAGAAATTCAACAGAATTGAATGTCAAATTGGTGATACAAAGCTAGAACAGGTAGATAATTTCAAGTATTTAGGTTGTGTGTTCTCCCAGGATGGTAATATGGTGAGTTTGAATCAAGGTGTCGTAAAGCTAATGTAGTGAGCTGGCAGTTGCGATCAACAGTATTCTGTAAGAAGGAAGTTAGCTCCCAGACGAAACTATCTTTACCGGTCTGTTTTCAGACAAATTTTGCTTTACGGGAACGAAAACTGGGTGGACTCAGGATATCTTATTGATAAATTAGAAGTAACAGACATGACTGTAGCAAGAATGATTGCTGGTACAAACAGGTGGGAACAATGGCAGGAGGGTACTCGGAATGAGGAGATAAAGGCTAATTTAGGAATGAACTCGATGGATGAAGCTGTACGCATAAAACGGCTTCGGTGGTGGGGTCATGTGAGGCGAATGGATGAGGATAGGTTACCTAGGAGAATAATGGACTCTACTATGGAGGGTAAGAGAAGTAGACGTAGACCAAGACGAAGATGGTTAGACTCGGTTTCTAACGATTTAAAGATAAGAGGTATAGAACTAAATGAGGCCACAACACTAGTTGCAAATCGAGGATTGTGGCGACGTTTAGTAAATTCACAGAGGCTTGCAGACTGAACGCTGAAAGGCATAACAGTCTATAATGATAATGAATGTATGTATGTATGTATGTATGTATGTATGTATGTATGTATGTATGTATGTATGTAATGTAACAGGGGACAATGGAAAATTATCTGTCTCAGGACGCAGATTATCGCCTGTAACCTCTACCAAACCTATGGCAGTACATTTGTTAAGGCTCAATCTGTCTTTGAATTAATTTCCATTATACTTCATTAGAACACTAGGCCGCCGATGATTTAATCGTGGTCGTTCTAGAATGTTGACCATTTCTACAATTTCTTCGTCGGAAGAAGATGGGAGAGTGATAGAACATTTTAACAAACACAATGTTAGCTGCTGATACTTTAGTACTGCACACGCCCACGAAGTTAACAAGTAGATACCTCCTGCTCAGGGCCCTCTAAGATTGCAAGCGATTTTACGAACCGATAGATGTATCTTACGTTCGTGCAACGCCCAGACGCAAGTTAACCATTCGATACCTCTAGGTTCGATATCGCATGTTGTAGATACCGAGCATCAGTAGCAAAATGCCGTGAAACGGGTTCTGCAGCGAATAAAAACCATAAATATACGAAAGGAGTTCGAACACAAGAAAACATTGCTCGAGTGAAGGAAAGCCTGAAATGAACTCCGACGAAATCCCAACGCCATTTATCTGTGCAACTGGGAATGAAGAGATCGTCATGTCGAAACATTATCAGAAAGGACCGTCATCTGTATTCTTACAAATTTACTGTTGAGCATGCGTTAAAGCGTCCGGACAAACCTTAGCGTGTTGAGTTCTGCCGGTGAATTCTGAGTGAAGCGAACTTTTGGATCCTCAGTTTCTCATTTATTCCGATTGGGTCATTTATTTAAACAGCCCTTCCAAAAGAAGTGAAAGTCGCGTCTCTATGAGGAGGAATCAAATCACAACGGGTCAGCTGTCAAATTTTTGAAAATTTTCTCCCTCAAAGGTAACCACCATAACTTAAGGCATTAATCTAACGTGTTAATGAGATGATTAATCCCGTTCTTGATAACGCTGACGGAATGTCAACGGAAATACATGTATACCAAGGTGCACAAACCGTCATCCGATGCGAATAGATATCCACGAAAGCTATTTTAGCTCCGCAGAGAAAATGAAAGTTTCATTGGGAGAGATCATGGCTGCACGTAGATTGTTGAGATGTATCCCATCCAAATCTCCGCACTGTGTTGGATGTGTTAGAGTCGGGCGTCGTCATGAAGAATAAATACCGGCGTTTTGACATTATGGGGCGCCTCAGTTTTTGCAACGTGTCTTCATAGCACGGTCCATGGATTTTGAACCCACGCTCGAGCTTAAGAAAGACATTCTTGCTCGTCGGTTTGCATCGGATTTGTGTGACTGGGTACAGATGTGACTTCGTCGGCAACTAACCAGCTTTTTGAAACCATCTCGTCACGCAGAGGGAAAAATGTCCTAACAGTTCTCGGGATATTTTTATGGTACAACATGTTCCAATATATTTTTGACATGTAACCCGTTTCCAATTGCCTATCCCTTGAAACGCTTTTAGAATTCCATTCCGATGGCGTATCCTCTCTACTAGACAATAAGAGCGGAAACTACGCCCAATAAACATCAATGAAATAATACTCTGTTCGAAATAAATGTGCGTACGTTAAAAAAATTTAAAGGGAAAGTGTAATTTAACATTCGTACTGACATAAGTATGTCTTATTTCTCGGAGTCATTCGAAAATTTGTGTGTCGTGACACGACAAGATGGATGGATGGATGGATGGATGGATGGATGGATGGATGGATGGATGGAGGGAGGGACGGACGGACGGACAGTATTACCTAGCAACCGTGCAGGCTATGCCTTATGGCTGGTTGTAATCTGAAATTAGCAGCAGTTGATGGATTGCCAGGAGTGGGAGATATTTATGATTGTTTGATTTTCTAAACGGAGAAGTGGTTTATTTTGTTTATTGTAACAATGTTCAGGATAATCATTACGGTGGTGTCTAGCCTCCGTTCACGAATTTCAGTGAGAACAATGAAATATGGCGTATGGCTTCTTTTCCCGGGAGTAACCGAGGAAATATTCGGCTCGCCAGGTGCAGGTCTTTTGATTTGATTCCCGTAGTCGACCTACGCGTCGTGATGAGGATGAAATGATGATGAGGAGTACACATACACCCAGTCCCCGTGCCAGCGAAATTAACCAATGATGGTTAAAATTACCGACGCTGCCGGGAATCAAACCCGGACCCCTGTGGACAAAGACCAGCACGCTAACCATTTAGCCATGGAGCTGGATAGCAGGAGTGATATACTCATAAAAAGCGGTCCGACACTTCCAAGAATGAAGACATTGGAAAGAGAAACTGAAGGACACGATGGGGGTTAAAATGAAAATCGCCCTACACCTCGTATCCCTGGAGTCAAAAACTAACAAGAATTCAAGATAAAACGATGAACATGATGAGCCTAACACAAGTAAGTGGTCGTCACACGACGGCCCACTCTTCCAGATTGAAAACCCCTGGACTCTGCCTTCTGGTTGCATGCAGGGGATGCCTTGGATGTACTGAGCACATCAATCAAGCCATGGGTGCATGATTTCATAGAGGACAGTCTACAATCGGTCTTGTATACGTTGATTTGAAATGGAGATGTAGTAGAAAGATTTACCTGAGCAGGCCGATAGTAATCATTAATAATTTTTGAGATTTCTTTCAGACTTATCAATAATTACGACATTGACGACACTCTTGCAGATCTGTTCTCTTTGCAGGTACAGAAAGCGCAGCGCGTACTTCCTTGGTGTGCGTTTCCAGGGCACTGTATTTCATTTTCAATTCCAGCAACTACGAGGTGGCTTTATTTGGCTTCATCTGGCGTGGAATGTAGGGTAACTAGTGTCTCATATTCCAATAATCCATTCAGAGTTCACGAGACAACATTTGTCATATGTGCTCTCCCTGTTTGTGTCATCTTTTCCTCTTGCCAGGAAAAATACGTAAGCATTTATTGCTCCAATAATTCTACGAGAGGAAGACTTTGAATAAATCTAATACATACTCAGGTCAGTTATGCATAAGATTCGAAGGAATATTATAGAGGAAAACAACTCTTTAGCTGTTCATTGTTATCACGCAGTCCTATAAAGTGCAATGACTGACAGGTATGCTTTCCTAAAATTGATACTACTACGTGCAAAATGTTGCTTATTAACGGCCTTTGGCACTAAATAACAATTATAAACTCGCAATAAAGAAACTAAAACCATATATGCAGAAAATATAGAACCACACTTATTAGTCGCGCACGGGGGTAACGTCTGGGCTCAGAAAAGTCCCTTCCCTGCCACAGCCAACAAGCTGCGGTGACAAATTCGACAGTCCGCGATTCCAAATGAATTAGAAGCAAGGTACAGGAGTGGACAGCTTCGCCAGTTGAAGGTAACCATTTCTGTCGTGGGAAGTACAACGGACCCTCACCAGGATTACTTGATTCGAGAAATGTAAAATATCCAAAGGAAAGCAGAAATATTTCTTCCGGGTGTTTTACGTCAAAATGTTGCAAAGTTTGGGCTGGGAAGACTTAGGTAAGGAGACCAACAGCTCAAGTAAGTGGAATGTTCCGAGCTGATGTCAACGGAGAGATGGCTTGGAATGTTGGTGGATGAAAAAGCTTGAGTGGAATTTCTAAATGTAGGACATATAAATCATGTAAGGATAAAGTTGGAATTCAAGAAGTCCAATTGGGAAAATTACTTGTTTATAGGAAGAGGGAATAGTGATAGAAATAATTTACCAAGGAAGATGTTCGATAAATTTCCAAATTCTTTGCACATTTACACATTTGCTTTACGTTGCACCGACATAGATAAGTTTTATGGCGACGATCGTATAGGAAAAGGCTGGGCGTGGCAAGTAAGTGGCCTTAATTATCAGGGCTGACGACAGAGGGGTTCGAACCCAATATTTCCCAAATGCAAGCTCACAGAGCGCGCCCGTAATCACACGGCCGCTTGCTCAATTACTTTTACAGTAAGAAATATCGAAGATTGAAAATATTTTCAGACATAGTATGGTAAATAAATACTGATGATAATGATGTTGCTAATTTTATTGGTTTCATGTTTCACGAACAACTCTTATGGCTTTCTAAGGAATCCAGGTGAAAATTTGGTTCCACATGGGTACTCTTACTTACCGGTAAATCTACCGAAACGAGGCTGACGAATTCGAACACTTTCAAATATGGTGAACATCAAATAGGAGTGTACGGCACACTCAAGGGACGATCAATGTTTTACCTGGCTGGAGACAGCAGTTTCTTTGTCTCACCCTCTGTCCTGTAAGGCTCGATAATCAGTAGATCTCTGTACTTGTTCTAATAAGACACGTGTATACTTGACACGATCATTGGTTGTGATTACGAAATATACAATAACAATTACCCATCATGGTTAATTACACAATGAGCACCAAGCGAGGTGGCCGTGCGATGAGGGTAGTGTAAATGTGAGCTTGCATTCGGGAGATGGTGGGTTCGAACCCCACTGTGAACAGCCCTGAAGATAGTTCTCATTTTCATACAAGATGAAGGCTTAGGCTACACCATAGTTAAAGCCACGGTTGCGTCCGTTCTATTCCTAGCTCTTTCCTATACCATTGTTACCATACGACCTGTCAGTGTCGGTGCGACGTAAAACAAATAGCAAATAATAATAATAATAATAATAATAATAATAATAATAATAATAATAATAATAATAATAATAATAATAATAATAATAATAATAATAATAAATGTCTTTAATATTCCTAAAATCAATGTCAAGTAACCCATGCTGTGAATAATAGCATTTCCAACCGCGATGATTATTCTCTGGATGGATTATACGCCTGAACACTGATATTAATCGGCACTCATCACACAGCGTCAAAATATGACGAAGTCAGCTGATCAGGAGAACTTGATATCTACTTAAGGCATACTCAAAAATGTATCACATTATCTCGGCTTACCTGTATGTATATTTGATGTCCATATTTCTAGATTGTAGATGTCACCCCCACCAGGTGATAGTGGTCATAATGTTTCGTTTCATTAGTCTATCTGTGCCAATATTCGTCTTCGCTATGAGAATTATATCGCTTCTGCCATTCTGAAATAGCAAGTGAAGACACAATCATGCAACGTCACACACACACTTCTACCTCATATATCTATATTTGCAGTCTGTCGGAGGAAGCAGCAAGTTAAAATCCAAGTGCTGTATTAAAACAAGTTTTCTTTTAAGTTGTGACTGCAGAGCACGGAGCTGTGCAATATAAAAACAGATATCTGCTTTTACGACGACTAAGAACTTCTGTTACGTTTTTCTGCGCATCATTAAAAGGTTGAAGGGGAGCTATATACGAGCGAAGATTAAAAACTTTAAGATATATTATAAGAATCGCAAGCTCAGTCCTTCATCGTTTGATTAAGATACAAGACCTTGCACACGATGAAGAAGTTTCCTAGTATAAGCAATTTAAGTTTGGAGTTAATGATGAGTATACAATAAAACTGCGATAAATTCAAACTAATGATTAATATAAGGCTTCTTTGGCGATTAAATGAGAAGGGACTGCCAGCTTGATCTCTTCGGAACTTGAACGACCTAATAAGTTAACCTGCCAAGCCCAATAGGAATTTATAAGTGACAGAGTGATCCAAAGTTTAATATATGAACTTAAAACTCTATGGTTCAAAAATATCAGTTTTTGGTTTTTATGAATTTTGCAACTTTGAAGTGTATTTTCTTATGTAGGAGTAATGAATCATTCCTAACACCTTCAGAAAAGTCCACAGTTCTAGCCCTTTCAAGAAAGCTACTCAATTTTGGAATCATCCTAGGGATATGAGTTACAAATTTTAGGTAAATATAATAAAGTATGAGAATATATTATTTATTTATTCCTAAAAATTACAATCCTTTTCTAATTCATCGTTACCCGGTCGATTAGATTAGCAGTTTATCTTTCTTTATCAATATGAGCACTATTGTGAGTCGATGTCACTTAAGCATTACTGCGAGCCCTAATGAGTCAATGCAGAGTTTCACTTACGTTCTCATAACTACATTCTGTGTGGACATTTTTCAGAAAATTAAAAAAAAACGCCTGAGGATATTGAACCATGGACACATTAAAGGAAGAATTATGTGAAAAAGTTAATTATGCTAGGATTAGAATAAAAAAGAACACGAGTAAAGGAACAAGCGATTTTAGGATACTTTTCGGGAACTGCATTTAGACCGGAAGTGATTTTTCCAAATTTGTTTTCTCAGTTTGATAGAGCTATCCAGTACTCGTAATTTGAAACCTTTCCGTACACTTTATCCCTTAGGCTTTCAACACAATTTAGGAAATTGCTTAATTTTACATTTTTTTTAGTATGGTGATCCCTACTTTGCTAATAAATGTTGTCATCATTGAAAGTTAAATGACAATTTAACACTTGCGGTTACATCCCCTTTACAGTAATGTGATCAAATGCTTAAATACCAGGCGACCTGCGAGCGCCGTACTTCCTACTTATAAACGTCTCACATGCGATAATGATGAACGGGATATCTACTAAGTAATTTTCACAGGAGTACTACTGCCAGCACGTAGGTTACGTCAGCATATGAAGAGATAACAACCGGACGGTCGCTCGCAGTATGTTCCTCAGCGTTAACCGTCTAATGCAGTGGTTCCCAACCTTTTGTGGCCCATCTCCCCTTTCTGGAGGTTGACTAGCACCTATCGCCCCCTTTTCATTTCCATTGTATGCCTAATTTTAAAATGAAGTAGAAAGTAAATAATAAACCAGTTTTATTATTTTAAACAATTTTATTATTTATCCGGTTACTCTTGAATAAAATAGAAACAAATTAAAATGTACATTTTTACAGATATTTTTAAGAACAAAGAAGTGAAATAATAAACTACGATCATTGACGTACATTTAAAAACAGGAGTACTTTAATTTTTAAATTTGAATCTGGAAATATTGAAAAAGATGACAGTTAAACTTTGAAAAAGTGAAAATTTTGTTATTGTTTTATTTTACCTTGTCCATGGCTGCCTTGTGCTTGGCGGATTTCAATTAAAGCTTAAATATCCGGCTTTATGTTCAAGTTCAGGCGCAAGTCTCCTTTGAGGAAAATGTCCAACTTATTTCTTTGTTTTGTGAGTAGCTGGACAACAGGACCAAATCCTTTTTCAAGTAAATATGTTGACGGAATGAGATGAGAAGTGGTTCAGCTCAGGCTAACTCGTAACCGCTCTGCTTGAAAATAATGTTCGCCTCACAGTCATCTTTCAGATCCAAAAACTCCATCTGCAAAGTGTGATCAAACTTACCCACAGCTTCAAACGAGATCTAGAATCCAATCTGGAATTTGTTACTTTGTCAAATCTTCGAACCTTGATCCAATGTCAGTTTTTAACTGGTCAAGGTAATCAGTAAAAATTAAGATTTTGTCTTCTGGGAGTTGAGGAGTCTCGTTACCTGACACTGAACACCTTTTAAGGGTCGGAATCTGAATCAACTCTTTACGGCCAATATTTACCTTGTGAATATCAAACTTGGCGATGAATGATGAAATAAATCCTTTGGCCTTGATAAGGTTCATCTTGTTTCCTTGAAGCCTTATACTGACTGCATTTTTTTCAAAAATAACTGTATTGTACGCAAGTTCCAATTTGCGTTGCTTCAAATTCTCACTTGAAACAGGATCAGACGTACCGAGAAACTCAGTAACTGTGTCAAATAATTCGAAAACACGGCGCAAACAGTTTCCTTTGCAAAGCCACCTCACGGTCGTATGTAGAAGCTAGCGTTCGAATTCCTCATCATTTCCATTGCAAAGTTGTCCGAACAGACGGTCATTGATGGAATTAGCTTTGATATTGTTGACACCAGTAATAATCAGTTGTAGGATTTAATACAGGACACCACTCAATTTTTTTGCTGCTAAGTGTTGACGATGAATGACACAGTGAATAGTGATGACCTCTGGCACTTCTGTCTTAAGGTGGGCTAGTCACCCAGCATGACGACCTGGCATGGCAGGAGCACCGTCTGTTGCACAAGAGCTCACGTTTGTTAAGGGAATCTCTTTTTCCTCAAAATAATCTTGCACCACTTCAAAAATCGACGATCCCTTCGTATCAGTGATCAAAGTTCTAGCAAACAACCTTTCCTCGGTAATTTCCTTTTGTTCATTGATAAACCTCACATAAGCTAATAAAATTGCTTTGTTATAATCACAGTTTATTCATCAATCTGCAATGCAAATTTTTTTTAACCTATTGATGAGTTTGGATACATCACCCGTGGCGTTTCGTCAATTCGCCTGGAACCAGTACTGTTGCTCAAAGGAACTGATAGACTTATTACTAGGGCCCTCGCCTAGCACGATTTCAACATTTTTAAAATAATTCATTCACATTAGACCGGTTATCAGCTTTAGCTTTGAGGTGTTGAAAATAACTAAGTGCTTTACTCACTTTATGACTGTCTACTCTTGTTAAATGATCTCTCATTCGCGAAGGCTTCATGGCTTCATTACTAGTAAAAGTTTCGTCGCACAAAATACAATGCGGAAACTGAAAATTTTGCGGTGACGCGATAAAACCGAATTTTAAATACTCAGGTGAGTATTGACAATTCTTCTTTGAATCCATTGTGCTGAAATTCTACACTTTAAAACAGACGCACAAAAACTGATGGTGAGCCACATAAAGGCTAGGTAAGACTGAAGACGAATGTAGGTCAATGGCAAGTGTGTTGTAATGGTAGGAGGGAGAGGGGGTTGAGTCACTAGTCGGCCGCGCTGAGCAACAACAGGTGGGGACTGTGGAGAGGGATGAGTGCAGTGAACTGGCAGGCTGAGAATAGCCTGTGACTCGTGCTACCTGGCAACTTCTACTGTACAGTACTATTTTAATGTTCCCCCTTTGAATACTCATCGCCCCCAAATCGCCCCCTAGTTATTTATTGCCGCCCTGATAACGCAAATCGCCCACTTGGGGGCCTTCGCCCCCAGGTTGGGAACCACTGGTCTAATGCAACCCCTTGCACTAGTAAGCCTCGTTTTTGACCCCATATGACTACACTGGTGGATAGTACAGCAGTACTATAGTTGCTGTCTATATATCGGCAATGGCTAGTGTGTTGAGCAATGACGATTACACAGACATCATTTATAATCAATGGTGAATCTGGTCGGATTGCAGCTGAAGCTCTCAAACGGCATGGACAGGAGTTTCCAAACAGACGTCTGCCTTCTATACATGTATTTAGCCGAAAAGAGCTGCAACTAAGAGCTAATGGATCGTTCCAGGCTCATCTCAGCAGGGACAGATCCATCTGTGACTTTCATAATTTCAAATAGCTTGTTCCACTGAACATTATCAAATGTTTTTTCGAAATCTACGAACGCCGTTTATGTGGGCTTGTCCATCTTAAGTCTATCCTCTAAGATCAGACGTAAAGTCAGGATTGATTCACGCATTCTTACGTTTCTTCTGAAGCCAAATTGATCTACTACCAATTCTGTTTCAACCTGTTTTTCCTTTCTTCTGAAAATAATATGTGTTAAATTTTGCAGGCGTGAAATACTAAACTAATGGTGCGGTAGATTTCACACTTGTCAGCATCGGCGTCCTTGGGAATAGCTATAACAACATTCTGCCGAAAATCGGACGGCACTTCTCCTGCCTCATACATCTTACACACTAAATGGAATAACCTCACCATGCCGGTTTCTCTTTTAGGCAGTCAGTAATTCTGAGGGTATGTCATCAATTCCAGGTGCCTTGTTCCTATTTAGGTCTCTCAAATCTCTGTCAAATTCTGACTTAAAAAATTGGATCTCCCATTTCATCAGCATCAATAGCATTTTCTTACTCCTGAACCGGGGGACGAGCGTTGCTTCACGTCCGTAGGTGAAACCTTAAATTACCCTACACGTGTCCCCCGGGTGGTGCTAAGAAAGCAACGGCGAAGAGATGCGATCGAACTGTCTGAAAAGACCTCTCGGTCATAATGCACAGAGTAATAAAGAAACCGGTCCTTATCAGGACCCGGAAGTCTATAGCCGAAAAATCGGACCTTCAATTCGAATATGCCATCTTAACATCGAAGGCATCAGTAGAGCAAAATGTGAATGTCTAGCTAAAATTCTGAAAGATCAACAGATTGATGTCATTGCGCTACAAGAAACCCATACAGCCAATGAAATACAGCTAAGAACAAGAGGCAAGATCCCAGGCTTCAAGTTAGTGGCTCACAATAATCACGAGATGTATGGCTTAGCTACCTATGTGAGAAACAATATTACCAACTACGCAGTAGTCGACTGTAGCTCAAGTGATGACATTTTCACTGTCACAATTAAAATTAATAATCTAACAATAATGAACGTATATAAGCCACCAAACACAAAGTGGCCCACTCCTCCCCTACCATCCTTACAACACCCAACCGTAATCATAGGAGACTTCAACAGTCATCACACATGTTGGGGCTATCAACAAAGTGATCTAAATGGGGAGGCAATTGTTGACTGGATGGATATGGAAAATCTTAAACTAATCTACGATGCTAAAGAAAAAGGAACCTTCTTCTCTGCCCGATGGGGTAAGGAATATACTCCAGATCTTTCCTTCATAACCCAATCCCAAAACTCTCCAAACCAGATACTTCGCTCAGTTCTCAACAATTTCCCTCATAGTCAACACCGGCCTGTCATACTCCGAATTGGCATGTATATTCCTGTCATTCGATCTTATCCGAAACCTAGATGGAACTTTAAAAAAGCTAATTGGAAAAAATTTACAGAACAAACTGATGCAAATATAAGATGGATTAAGCCAACCTTTAATAATTATGACAGATTTGTTGGAGTTATAAAAGGTGCTGCTCGGCGCTGCATTCCAAGAGGATGCCGTAAAGAATATATTCCTGGATGGACTGCAGAGAGCGAGAGCCTTCTTAAAGAATTTGAGGAAAATGGCAACAATGAAACAGCCACAAAACTTATTCAATCACTGAATGACAATAGAAAACAAATCTGGATCGACACTGTGTCATCTCTTGATTTTACCCACTCAAGTAGAAAGGCCTGGTCTCTCATTAGAAAGCTTGACTCATCAAAGCCAGCTGGTGGACAGAAGCTTAGTGTTAACATAAACGATCTAGCCAAACACATGATCTCTATCTCAAAGATCAATAGAGATAAACAAGTTGTAAGGGAAATCCGGTCAGCACTGAAACATAAAAAGCAATTAGCAAAACAACAATCATCCCAATTCTCTTGCCCTTTCTCAAGAGAGGAAACCCTAGAAGGCATAAAGAACATAAAATCCGGGAAAGCAGCCGGTATAGACGGCATCTACCCAGAATTCCTACAACATCTTGGACCTGCAACAATCTCTTGGCTCACCAAATTCTTCTCCAATATTTTGGAGACAGGTAACCTTCCTTCATTATTCAAGAAGACCAAAGTAATATCGATCTTGAAACCCAACAAGGACCCTCTGAGAGTGGAAAGCTACAGACCCATTGCACTGCTAAGTGTTACTCTAAAGCTCCTGGAAAGACTAATATACAATAGGATTTCAGAAACCATCAATAATCTCCTTCCCACAGAACAAGCTGGCTTCAGACCTGGAAGAAATTGCGATGACCAAATTTTTGCTTTGACTTCTCATATTGAAAATGGATTTGAGAATCGGAAGATTAGTATGGCTGTCTTCTTAGACTTATCAGCAGCCTATGATACTGTTTGGCGAGAAGGGCTTCTGCTAAAACTTATCTCTGCCATCCCCTGTGTCAAGCTTACAAATCTCATTGGCAATATGATTAGCAACAGAAACTTTCAGATCTTCTCGGATGATGCAGTAAGCAAAATTTACAAACTGAATGATGGACTTCCACAAGGATCTGTTCTGGCACCCTTACTTTTCAACCTCTATACTGCTGACTTACCAGCAACTAAGTCCAGGAAATTTATTTACGCAGATGATATACTACTGGTTAGTCAAACACCAAGCTTTCCAGAAGCTGAACAAATACTTACAGCAGATCTAAAAAAGCTAGACACATATTTCCAAAAATTGTGTCTTCGTCCAAACCTCCAAAAGACTGTTGTATCTGTGTTCCATCTCAGAAATAAATTTGCCAACTACAAGCCTTCAATAACAATCAGAAATCAATCCTTACAGCATTGTCCCTTCCCAAAATATTTAGGAGTCACATTAGACAGATCCCTAACATATAAGCATCATATTAACAACACAGCCGCCAAGATTAAAAGTCGGAATAATATCCTTCAAAAATTAGCCGGCACCTCTTGGGGCGCAAACAACCAAGTGTTGAGATCTACTGCTCTAGCCCTTTGCTATTCAGTTGCCGAATACTGCGCTTCAACTTGGCTGAACAGTGCTCATACTGCGAAGATAGATGCTCAACTAAATCAAGCAATGCGCATTATAACTGGTTGCATTCGCTCTACAAACGTGGCCTGGCTGCCTACACTCAGCAATATTCCACCGCCTTGCTTAAGAAGGTCTGAAGCTCTTCTAAAATTGTGGAAGAAGATCAACCAGGACTCCAACCTCCCCGTTCATCAAGATATTAATCAATTTGCCCCTCCACGACTTAAGTCTAGATCTCCATCCTGGCGTGCTGCACTTACACTGGAAGAATCTGGGTTCTCCATCACGAACGCCTGGTTACATCAATGGCAACAGTCTTCTGTTCCCAATCAACATCTTGTGACCCTACCTCATGTTCAACCTCCCGGATTCCATCTACCCAGACGTCAATGGAGGACTATAAACAGGATTAGAGTCAATCAAGGAAGATGCGGCTATACTCTTTATAAATGGGGCTGGCAGAAGTCTCCTGGGTGTGATTGTGGAGCTACCTCACAGACCATCTACCATGTAATTGTCGAGTGTCCACAGAGAGCATTTCAAGGTCCTTTGGAGGACATTCATAACGTAACTGAGGAGGCCTTAAAATGGATCAATGGACTTGATTTGGAACTATAGGCTTCTGTTTGTATACATTGTGTACTTATTTGCATACTTATTTATATAATCTTTCTGTGTACATCATACGATAAATAATAATAACTCCTGAACCATAACATCTACGACTTTTCCTTGATGTAACGGCTATTGTATATGTTCTGCCATTTTTCCGCCTTGTCTCCTTTCCTGAGAAGTGGTTTTCCACCTGACCTCTTAATATTAATACGCCTACTTTTCCTTTCTCCAAAGGTTTCCTTGACTTTCCCTTATGCAGCATATACCTTTCCTAGGACCGGACAACCTTCAACAATCTTGCACGCCTCCTTCAGCAATTCTTCCTTAGCAGTCCTGCACTTACCTTCCATTTCATGATTTAATAGCCTGTATTCGTTTCTGTCCTATTCACTTTGGCATTTTTGTACTTTCGTCGTTCACCAAACAGGTCCGGTATCTTCTGAGGTATCCATTGATTCTTAGCTGATCCTTCTTCCTATCATTCGTTCAGCAACCCTAGAGACCTCATTCTTCACGAATTTCCATTCTTCCTATGTTTCCTTCAGCCTCTTCATTCAGTCCTTGTGCAACGTGTTCCTTGACACAGTCCTTTACACTCTTTTCTTTCAATTTGTCTAGCCCCACCTAGTTGCATTCCTTTCTTCAATTTCTTCAACTTCAGATGGCATTTCATGACCAACAAGTTGTGGTCAGATTCCACGACTGCTTCCGGGAAAGTTCTGCAATTCAACACCAAGTTTCTGAATCTCTGCCTGATCATAATGGGTTATTTGATACCTTTCCGTGTCGCCAGATTGAACCAAGTATTGGCAAGGGATAAATTATGATAGTGCTGTAGGGAGCTCTATTACCGTATTGTGGTGTAGCGTGCGATATTACAGAGCTGGAGGCGTGCGATAAACAATAGTATCAACTGAAGTGTACGGCGGTAATGGTAAATGTACATACGATAGTGATATAGTATAGAACTTAAGCAAAAAGGTCGTAGGAAAAGGAGGCTCGGATAATAATAATAATAATAATAATCATAATAATAATAATAATAATAATAATAATAATTGTACCGGGCGGTACACCTCCACGCCGCTAATTTAAAAATTGCGCCAGTTGAAACTCCTCTGCTGGAGGAAGTCTGAACTTTATCTACGCTATTAATTCTTTACCTTCTCAGAAGATGTCACCACGTGGAAAATTTTGAGTTTTTGAACTGTGTCATTTTTGATGTGTTTTTGTTTCGCTTGAAGTAAGAAGTGTGAACCTTCTCTTCTAGAGGACACTACTGAAGATCAACAATAGTGCACCCTAGTGCGGAGTCAAAGAACTATTTTGTTGGAGAAATTTTTATTTCAAATGTTTGTTTCTTGTTAAATTTCTTTCTGTTATTGTTTAAGTTGGCTGTATACCCCTCTTTTCCCCCTTGTTTTAGATTTATCCAATCCCGAATTTCTTTTAGTAATTTCCGACCAATCCGATGTATCTTCCCCCAACTTGGATATGTTTCTGTACCCTAGCCAATAAAGTAATTGTGGGCGGGTGTTTTCATTCCCCTAACGCCTAGAACCTTCCGCGAGAGGATATAAACTGCTGATTTTTGGGTCTCTGCGCCACTTCTGTTCCATCTTTCAGTGTGTAAAGTACATAGCAGGGGGCGGGAAGCGCCTCTTTCCTCGGCAGCGGTCAACAACAAGGTAATGGCCGATTAATTTCTTCCTTTGCTAGCTCAGCAGTTTAACTCTCGGGGCGGGTTCGAAGCGTTCCACCATGTAACCTTTTCCTAAATGTAACTACTCTTTATTTTTCTCAACCTATGCTTCGTTAACGTAAAACAAATTATTCTCTTTTTAAGTCACCTCTTTAGTATGGGATTAGCCCTTGTATTTACGGCCTAGTGCCAAGTAGGTCTTAATCAAAGTGTATTAGGAGTGCAAGTTCGCCTCCTCTCAAATTGTTATTTTAGAGGTCATTTAATTAACCTCCTTTTCATTTAATAGACCTCAGTAGATTGGGTATTTTACCCCTGTGTTTACGTCCGTTGAGGACAGCTTGAAGGTGGAGTTTGGTGTGGCCTGGGAGAGGCTTAAATTTGAGAGCGTGTGGCTCTTTTGAAAATTGAGTATTGTATGCCTCGTGGAGGCTTTTCAGTGTAATTTGGAGCAAGGGCTCCTAGGCATGAATGGGGTTTTCTGCCCCTCTGTTGAAACTTGTGTCTGTGGGGTAAAACTGAGCAGATTGCCCTAGCATTGTGCAGTCAGGGCGCGAAGCCCAAATCCTGTAAATATTGTAACTACCCTGTGAACTTGCTACTTTGTACCTGCCATGCTTGTTATTTCTTTGTTTTGAAAAGAAAATATAACCTTGTTAAATTTTAAATTAATTTTCTCTTAGTAGCTTGAGACGTGTTCACCACCCCGCACCTTCTTTCACGCATAACTACCACAAAAACTCGGTAACAATAATAATAATAATAATAATAATAATAATAATAATAATCCGTGCCCAGTGGGTAAGATCATGTGTAATGGTGCTGCGTCATTTGTCGGCTTATACAGAACTATACTTCTTTTATGGCTTCCGAGGAATAATAGTGGTTCTACTTGTGGTGTTACAAGTGAGTTAGTGTTATCTTGTGATTTTGTTGTTACATAACAGGGTTTTTGGTTAATATTTAACATGAATTTCATGCCGTAAATGTCCGCCATCTTGGTAAATACGACAATTATTCCATAGATAACACGATCTAGAGGTCACTCCATATATCTAGTGAACATTTTTGATATAACTGCACTCATTTAGTTTCCTTCGTCATCAATTCCATAGAAACCACGAATAAGACATGCAATATTCCTTTTACCATCAGCGTTGCCAAGGCCACACTGCCGGCCACTACATTGTCAGCCATTTTTAAGCCTGGCAATGTGACGCATATGTAATGGACAGCATAATGCGTTATTACCTGGTCAGCTCACTTGGGGGTTTAGTTCCGAACTGAGTACGAACTAAGCATAACTCTGCGTGAGACACTGGGATGGGGCCCTCAACCCCGAGACGGCGCGTCCCAATGGCTAATAGGGGAAGTATCCTGTAGATATACAGGACAAGTGTGAATACGACGTAGTCAAATAAGTACTCGCGGATCAATTGAGGAAACTAGAACTGTGGTCAACGGCTTCGATGGCAGAAGAGGACATATGTCTCAATGGCTGAGAGGGCGGAAGAACCGAAAATAAAATCCACCTCGCGTCGGACTCGGATCGAGTGAAGTGGTCAGCGTCTGTTTACCTAGTAAGTACGGCTGTATAGTTACGTTCCAGTAACTAGCAATCCCTGGTCCTAATTTCCCAGTGGAAACACTGGATCAATCTTTGATTACAAGCTATGATGATTCGTGAGAGTAAAATCAGCATTACCGCAGGTGGTAACCAATCCACCCGTCATGAGACGGCTACTGGGTATTCGGATTCTGGGGAACCCAGGCAATCACGAACACAGAGGAAGTCGGAGTTCTCTGGCAAACTATCATCCAAAGCCTTCACATACATTGGCATGTTCAATGTAAATACCTTAATCCAACCTGGTAAATTTCACAAACTTGCAACAGAAGTAGATCAACAGAAAATTCGGATACTTGCCCTGCAGTAAACGAGATTCACTGATGAGGACACAACTGATTATGGAAACTACCGTATCTTCAAGAGTAAAACGGAGCGGAGAGTTGGTAAGGGAACTCCCTTACTAGGAATACCCTTCATGGTACATAAAAGTATAGTAGACTCAATGAAAGAAGTCACTCCCATAAGTAACCGGCTCATGACAATGCGAATCCAATGTGCTAACAAGAAATATACAATAGTGAATGTGCATGCACCCACTAACGCGGACGATAAAAAAGAACCGCAAAAAACTGATGCATTCTGGGATAAAATTGAGAAAATCATGGCGAATATTCCAAAAGAGGATACAAAAATTTTGCTGGGCGACTTTAACGCACAAATTGCTAAAGAAAAAGAACACCAGAAAACTGTTGGCAAATTCCCTGCTCACAAATACACTAACAAAAACGGGTTGAGACTCATTGAACTGTGTCAACAAAACAATCTTAAAATCATGTCAACTTCTCTGAGAAAATCTCCACAGAAACAGAAGACCTGGAGGTCTTCCGTTCCAGGGATCGGTGAATTTCAAATCGATCACATTGCCATCTCTCATCCCATGCAGAGAGAGGTACACGATGTACAGGTACGGCGAGAAGCAAACGTCGATTCCGATCACTACCTAGTGAGAATAAAGGTAAAATACTCCCCCAAAGAAAATTCATCATAAGAGGTCACAAATACCGAAGTTTGATACGACACAGATTGGAAATACTAATCTGCAAGAAGTGTGGGAAAGGGAACATGCAGGCACCTGGGAGAAATTCCGCAACAAAATCATCCAGAAAGCTCGAGAGCAAATTCCCCTGAAAAAGGATACTAAACACCCTTGGTGGAATTCTGAATATGAACGTGCGTTGAAGGAACGAAAAGGAGCATTCCAGAAATACAACAGCAAGAAATCACCAGAAAACCAAACATATTTCAATGAAACTAGAAAACGAGTAGCCAAAATCATCAGGCAGGTCAAGAGAAAACACTTGAAGCAACAACTGGACTCTATTGAAGACAACTTTCGTAACTACAATGTACGAGATTTCTACAGGGAATTCGGAGGACAAGTCCGTGGGTATGGTCCTCAAAACCTGGCTTTCAAAATATCAGATGGAAAACTTGCACTCAGTAATCAGGATAATTGTCAGGAATTAGCACTTTACTTCGCTGATCTCCTCAACTATCCAGAGCCACTCGCAAGATTCCCTCAAGAACCCCCATGGCACACTTTCCCAGAATCTCCACCACTGACAGAAGAAGAAATCCACGGCCACATCCCCAAACTTAAAAACAATAGGACGTCCTGAGAAGATGGCATCATTGCGGAACTTCTGAAAAATCTTGGACCTAACTCCCTCAAGGAGCTCACTCAAATCATTACAGATATCTGACAATCGGAAGAATTACCTCAGGACTGAAAGTGCGCCCTCATCCACCCATTACACAAAAAGGGAGGTAAGACTGACGTAAACAATTACAGGGGCATTTCTCTTCTCCAAGTGACTTACATAATTCTTTCAGCTTGCCTTTTGAAGAGAACGCAAGAACAACTTGAACAAAGTATTGGCGAATATCAAGCAGGCTTCCGCCCTGGTCGCTCGTGTGCAGAACAAATATTCAACTTGAAGGCAACATTTAAATACAAAGAAAACATTGAGGAACAAACCGGTCTTCTGCATTTTTGTTGAAAGCGTACGACTCGGTTGATCGACAGCCTCTCTTCGTTATTCTTGAGGAACTGGAGCTTGATTCTAAGACCCTCAACCTCATCAAGGCAACACTCACTGACACTATCTCCAAAGTTAAATTCATGGGGGAGACTTCTGAACTATTCCCGATTAAAACTGGCGTCCGACAAGGTGACGGCTTATCTCCGCTTCTTTTCAACCTCGTCCTAGACAAAGTCATCCGCGAGTGGGAGAAGGTATTGAAAGACATGGGATACTGGCGCCCCATACGACTAGGACGACCCAAAGACGGTATTGAGATATCATGCCTCGCTTTTGCAGGTGACCTGGCCACACTGACAGATGATGTAGTCACAGCCGTTAAACAAATTGAAACCCTTAGCGAATGTGCTGGAAAGGTTGGCCTACAGATTTCCTTTGAAAAGACCAAGTTCTTCTGCTCAAAACTTGACATCGAAAATTTGAACACGACACATGGGCAAATCAACCGAGTACCACACTTCAAGTACTTGGGAGAAATACTTAAACCAACGGGAGGCGAGAAGGCTGCCCAGAATATTCGCCTACAAAAAATTCGGATAGCGTACGGTAGAGTTCACAACATATACAATAAAAAGTGCTTGTCCCGCCATGCAAAGATCAGACTCTATAATACAGTAATAAAGCCCGAAATCTTATATGCCAGCGAGACCCTTACACTAAACGGGAAAGGTGACCTAGAAAACATTTTACAAGAAGAAAGAAGAATCCTGAGTAAAATTCTCGGCCCCCGAAAAACAGAAAATGGATATAGACTGAGGTCACGCAAAGTGACAGAAGAGCTTTCCAACACTGCAGCAGACATCCGCAAAAGACGTCTGAAATTCTATGGGCACGTCCGCAGACTGCCGGCAAGTAGACTGACAGACAAGATTCTCTCCTACATAGAACATCTAAAAAATATTCCATGGGTACTAGAAGTGAAGAAGGATCTGGAAAAAGCCCAGATAAATCCAAATGACACCGTGAACAGAAACCTGTATAGGAAAAGAATTAATGGATGGAAAGTGCAACCAGAGAACGAAGTGAAAAAGGAGACAGGAGCAAAGTAGACAGAAGAACGAAAAAGGATCCACGGAGAAAGGATGAGAGCTGTTTGGCAACTCAGAAAACAGAATCGTTAGAGCTTTGCGTGATCCATTGGGTCCATACGCACATAATAATAATAATAATAATAATAATAATAATAATAATAATAATAATAATAATAATAATAATAATTAAACCATGGAAACGCGCAGCAAGAAGGAGTAGGCCAAGAAATGAAAGAATTTGGGAACAAGAGAAAAACCAAAGATTAACAATATGGATAAGATATATTTAACAATGAAAGATTTTGCAACAAGATAAATAAATGAAGACAAATTTTAATAAGTAATGAAAATATATATGTATAACCTGAGAAAGTAAGAAAAATGTGCCACATTTACAAATAGTAATATCAGAAATGTATCAAAGAAAAGCCTTATGGCCAAACACAAGCGTACAATGAAGAATATAGAAGCTGAATAAGAAAAAGAGGAGCAAAACCTGAAGGGAAAGGGATACGAAAGGAAGGGAAAAGGGAAGTGGGAAAAGGATCAAAAATGCAGAAATGATTTTGTTCACCGGGTATTACTATGTTGCGGGAACAGTATTTATGATATTAATTATATAAAATAGCATACGTCTTAGGAGGCAACTGAAGTAATTACAAATTTTTGCATTGTCCGTAGGGCAGTTCGTGATTAAAAAGGTGTTGTAGAAGTGAAGTCTTGCATATGACATTTGAAAATACGAAATTTAAGTCGGGAGAAAATAGTTCAGCAGTGGCAGATGGCCCAAATGGAAAATTAGTGTCCAAATAATGATAAATCTTGTTCACCAAATTGCTTGAAGATTAACAGTCCAGACGGAAGTGACATAATACAAAGTAGCACGGTCCGCTACTCCGAGACGAAGCCAGACTCAAATTGTGGAGCAGCGGAGTGGGGATATATAGCGGTATAGAAAGATCTAGAAAAGTAAGGAGGGTAAAGGCCAGCAAGTTCCAGAAGCGTATTTATCACGTGTCCAATAGGAAAGCTCCAGCACACTCACGACGGAGCAGGTGAAGGGTAGAGTGGATGACGTCAGAGTCACGTGATGAATGGAGCAGCCAAAGCACAGGTGAGCGGAGTAGTTGAATGCGTGGATCAGCGGCGACGTGATCGGCGAAAAATCAGCATGTAAGCGGAGATCGTAACAGTGCAGAATTTAACCAGCCGGCCTCTTCTTTCATTCCTTTGTCCCAATCCGAATTCACTTACTCTATTACCTTCTCTTCCTTGGCCTACAACTGCATTCCATTCTCCCATAACAGTAAGATACTCGTCACCTTTTACATATTGCACTAAATCCTGGAACTCTTCACATATTATTTCGGTTTCTTCATCATCTGCTAAACTAGTTGGCATGTAAACTGCATTATTGTGGTGGACATTGGTTTGCTGTTTTATCTTGACAACAATACTCCTTCCACTATGCTGGTCATTGTAGCTTACCCGCTGCCCTGTCTTATTTCCCAATATTAAATCAACTACTGCATTTCCCCTGTTTGATGTTTTGTTGATAATTCTGTAGCCGCCTGACCATTAGTGTTTACGATATTGTAATTACTTTCAATGAGGAGATGGGCTGTTAATACGAAAGTAAAGCAACAATTAGGGATCAAGCCAAGGGTAAATATCCTCCGTATATTAAAAAAAAATATTATGACATGGGAAGGAAAACGTTTGAAATATATGGTTTTGCTACCTCCAAAGCATCAAAAATTGTTCAGAGAACCCAGAATAAATCAATGCTAGAGTCCCCAATGACCCACATACTATGCACATATGGATTACGGTAAGCTTGATGTTCTTATGACTTCCATTTCCGTTGCTTTTTCTTCAGGAAAATACACCAGAATTTCAGAGCTACTAGGCATAATATGAGCACGAAATTTCATTCACATACTATTCGTTGTTTTACATATTTATAGTTCCTTAACCTCAATAATTATGAACTGTTTAATTCCCTTTTGTTAAAAATTCTTAAAATATCAGTAAAAATTGGGTGTCTGTTCAAAACATGTACAAATTTATTCTTTTTATTGTCAAAAGTCTAAAAATTACCGTTCACACAAAGGCCCTCAACTCGTATGTGTACAAAATTTCATAGTAGTATTAATGATAATATTTTCGAAATATGTGCCAAAATTAAGTGAAAGCAATGAGAAGATAGGGGGTACCACCCCCTCCTTTTAATCACAGTTCCATTGCAAAGTTTAGCTCATATTTTTGGTGTTTGAATGAATGCACCGGAATGCACCACTTTCCACGTAACAGGACTGTTGAGCATGGGGTTATAATATTCCATTCTTTGCCATTCAAAACGCTGCCATGCAGACGAATCCTATGTAATATCCAAATTAGTCATGGCATATTCATTTCTAAATAATTACAAATAAAATCAATAGTACAGACACGGTAGTTATACAGGGCACTGGTATTTAGAGGCGGGCTCCACACTTAATGCACGATGTTCATTAATGTCACTACAGATATACTTGCAAGGTTTCGAAGTATTCAAACAAAACGCATGAACAGTTGTGGTAATACAATTGAATGTTATATGAACAAACATTAGAATATCAAAAATAGGAATTCTAACACTTTTCATCAGCAGTTTGGTAATACTTTGAATTTATTTCGAATTATTTATATCGATTCGTTAACTATGCACATGTTTTGTAACTGCGAAATAATTAATCCATTGTCACAGTACAAACAATATTACGTTTCACACGAACTGAGATAGTTCAATCTCATAAACCCGCAACAGTTTCTACTACCAACGATGAAGTTTAGGTGAAAGTTCCAGATCAGACTTTCAGTATACAATTAAAATGAAGTCTATACCAGCTAGAATAAAATAGTCAAGAAAACAAGTAATAAAATCATCTTTTAAGAATCAAGAAACGAAGGGGAATGCAAAACTAAGATAGGCCTACAGTACATACGACTGAAGCAAGTAATCCATACTTGAAAGCAGTCATTACGTACTCATTCAAGGAGATGAGGGGAAAACTAATCACTAGATTGTGAAATAGATATTCCTTGCTATTTTAAGTTCGATGCTATTCTTTTTTTTCAGTCTATCCGTTAAGATTTTAGGTATTACAAATGACGTCAACAAGTAAACCCTTCCTATAATAATATAATTGTTTTTAAGTCCCACTACCTACCTTTAATGTTATCTGAGATGCCCAGGTGCCGTGTTTTTGTCCCGACGGAGTTCTTTTATGTTTCACTAAATCTACCAACGAGGCTGGCGTATTTGAGCACCTTCAAATACCACCGGACTGAACCAGGATCGAAACTGCAAATTTGGTTGTCAGAAGGCCATCTGAACCACTCAGCCAGGTAGAAAACATACCATACATCACATATTAAGACAAGCTTTATGTAATCTTTGCCGAAATAACTGCCTCTACGACTAGTCCGATTCATTTACGGGATTGATGTTAAATTTGCAGAGAATACATTGCAAGATTGTATCAGAGCAGAATGCAGGCAAGTACCAGTGAAGAATTTAATCCTGTATGTTTCATAAAGTTCGATCATATTCCTTGTTGTTCTAACTTTCGTGATGTTCAAAATGTGCTGTGTATTCCTCAAAAGCTTTACTGTATAAAATGGCGTAAACCCTCTTACCCGCATATCACATATAACACATTTTATGCTCGATGATGCGGAAATATAAATACCGTATGCCAGAAAATCGAATCTTAATGAGGCTCATAGTTCAAGTTTCATTATGATACAGGTTCTCCACCAATCAGAGTTCAGATTTTCATTATGATACAACTGACTGAACAATTAGGTAAGGATAGCATCGCACCTGTGCTCAACGTACTAGCTTCGCACTTGTTTCCAAAATCAAACATGTTGGACACACTAACATCAATGCACCTTCTACTTACAATATTCCACAAGTACACGGCACATTCACGCAAAGTCACTTAAACCAACTGTACAATAAGCAACTTGTACTTTAAATAAAGCTAGGTTGTGATAAATTTATATCAAAGCTTTGAAAACATACGACATGTAAAGGTCTCTCATCCACTCACGGATCTACTCTGCGCTCTGTTCAGTAAACAACTGTCAAGCGAAATTTCGACAGAAATTTACGAATATTAAAAGTAGAGTTATAATTATCGTCGAGGATAAACAGTAGTGTATAACTGGCCTATAATGGTAATTGAGACACTCGTATGGAAATTATAAAACACGCTTCGCTAGCTTTATAAACATACTCACGTCTTAATTATTTCCATTATAGGCTTGTTGAATAATGTACCATTACTAAATATTTGACCATATAACTGCTTCTACGACCCATCCGAGTGTCTCATGAACCTTGTGTCAAATTTTGGTTCTGATCAGTGAAAGAGTTTGTATAGCGAACAAAGTGAAAGGCATAGCGATATATTATGATCTTGTATATACGCGGAAAATAGATTTCAGAGAATTAGAGTAGGTGAGGCTTTACCTGACCCTGCAATAATTAAAAGGGGAATTCTTCAAGGCAGTATTATTGGAACTTTATGATTTATTATATACTGTATATAAATGATACGAGTAAAGAAGTGGAATCAGAGATAAGGCTTCTAGCGGATGATGTTATTCTGTATAGAGTCATAAATGTTACAAGATTGTAAGCAACTGCAAACTGATTTCAATAATTTTGTGAGATGGACAGCAGGCAATGGTATTATAAACGGAGTTAAAAGTCTGGTTGTGAGTTTCACAAATAGGAAAAGTCCTCTCAGTTTTAATTACTGCATTGATGGGGTGAAAGTTACTTTTGAGGATCTTTTAAGTATCTAGGTGTTAATACAAAGAAAGATCTTCTTCGGGGTAATCACAAAAATATGATTGGAGGGAAAGGGTACAGATTTCTGCACATGGTTATGAGGGTATTTATGGGCTGTAATAAGGATGTAAAAGAGAGGGCACTTAAGTCTCTGGTAAGAACCCAAGCTACAGTATGGTTCCAGTGTATGGGACCCTAACCAGGATTACTTGATTCAAAAACTGGAAAAAATACCAAAAAAAAAAGCAGCTCGATTTGTTCTGGGTGATTTCCGACAAAAGAGTAGCGTTACGAAAATGTTGCAAAGTTTGGGCTGGGAAGACTTGGGAGAAAGGAGGCGAGTTGCTCGACTAAGTGGTATGTGCCGAGCTGTCAGCGGATAGATGGCGTGGAATGGCATTATGACATTAATAGGCGAATAAGTTTGAGTGGTGTCTTTAAAAGTAGGAAAGATCACAATATGAAGATAAAGTTGGAATGCAAGAGGACAAATTGGGGCAAATATTATTTTATAGGAAAGGGAATAGGGACTGGAATAACTTACAAGAGAGATGTTCAATAAATTTCCAATTTCTTTGAAACCATTTAAGAAAAGGCTAAGAAACAACAGATAGAGAATCTACCACCTGGGCGACTGCCCTAAATGCAGATCACTATTGATTGACTGATAATGTATTTTATTACATTATATATCTTTTGCGTAAAAATAAATTCTGATCCAGTTTCTGTAAGATATAGTGTTTACTGAGTAACTTCATCATCCAGTATCGGCTAGAGAAGGGTTGATATTGTAGTTGCGCCTAGAAAACCCGCTATGTAAAAATGCGATGGTTGAAATACTGACCCGCAGTACATACGTTATCAAGAGCAAAATTCTGTAACACCTTAGATGACAGAAACTTTCTAGGCTGAAATATTACACATAGTGGTTTTCGCGGGTGCACCGATGATATTCCTTGACTTTGACAATGTGAAAGTGACTGTGATATTAGCTATTCTAGGAACGCTTTTACTGCCAGTACTTCCGATAAATCGTGTGAAAATGCAGCTTATAAATTCAATTCATGCATACATGTGAGGAAACTTAGCTGACTGATATGTAATAAATCCTTCTAAATGTGCGGAAAGAAACGGGAAACTATTTCTGAACACTCCTAGCTCAGCCCTTCACTGACACCTTATACTGGAATTGTCTGGAATCCAATCACCCAATTTTCTTTGAAGACGCAACACAGTTTCCCTTCAAAGCAATGATGTGTATAATTTAGCCCAAATTTTTTAAATGATCTCCTACTGTATACTGATGAAGAGACATTATTGTTGTTGGGTGTTGTTTGTACCATGAGACTTCAAAAATGGTAACTGCCTAATTTATTACTTACGCATTATCTATCTTGCCGTATGTACGCCATCTTAAACATAACCTAACTCTTGTATAACCTTTGTGCCCGTTCGCATCTCGAAGACCAGCTACAAAATGGCGGCGTAGGAAGGTATGGCCCATGCGATCTACTAAGGCAATGAACTTCATATTAATGCAGCGTATAGGAGGCTATGTACGTCACGGAACGGATAATTTTCGAAGACACTGCAGAACAGTAGAGGCTCATTTTGAATTGTTTTAAAAAAAATATAGCAGCGGAAAGATTGTTTAAGAAAATACTCAAGAAATAACATTCGCAGAAACAAGACGCAGAAACGAGCGGAGCTACGTATTTAAAGAATATTCTTGGCTACTGTGGAGAATATTGATTATTTATAATCGGCGATAGCATACGATTAAATTATTCACCGGTGTATGCTAAGAAAAGAGCCAAATATATATATATATATATATAAATAATTTTTGGTGATATATGATTGACTTGGATTAGTGAGGAGCCACTCTACGATCGAAGGGATAGGAATTCACCATTTTTCAATATTGATAACTTCGTACGAGAGGATAGTAACTACCGTAGCAGTAAATCTAATAACTATTTTACGGAGAAATTTTCAGAGCAAAGAAAAACTTCGACGATATCTATAAATAATTGAAATATGGAATATATCATGACTAATTATTGCGCAAATGGAATTCTTTTCGTGGTCTACAGATTCAAGATGATGACTGTCTGCTAAATTAACAAGATGGACTGAACTGGGGATATGCACCGTCGAGCCAGAGGACCAGCTGTGGATGATTGGACCGGCCAATCAGTGGACATGATGACGTGGATGAGCACCGGCCAGCCAAAGGACCGGACGAGAAGGAGTGGACCGGCGAGCCATGTGACCAGCTGATGACCATGAGTGTGCAATCCAACCAGAGATCCAGATCCGATCTGAGGGTCTAGCCGCAACCGAAGGATGGAGCAACAACCAGATCAGACGTAGCAACTGACGAGCTAAGTCCATACATTTCTTTAGTAGAGTAGTTTCTTGTAATCTGCACCCTCAATCTAACTTGGCATGTGCTGAATATTTGGTGATATTTTTGGAGTAATTAAGAACGCGTGTGTAATATAAAGTGAAGTGTGAGATATCTAAGATTTTAAGATAAGATGGAAGTGTAGAATTAGAATGCTAATATGACATATACAGGTTACCGCATTTGAATACTTACAGTGGAAACTAGTTTGGATAAAAGGTGGAAGTGTTACTTGTGAATACCTAGAAGCAATGAGTCTAATTTGCTAGTGAAATTTCGATTAATCTCGCTTACCTGAATATAGATTACGTCACGAAGTACCTGCGCGATACAATGATTATTGTCAAATTAAGTATTCCTTTCTTCATAGAAAGAGGGCATTGAACTCGTACTACTGGTGTTAAGATAAAGGTTATTGACTACGTATTTTTACAAGGCAATTCTAGTATATTTAGCATATAGTTTTGGGAGTAATCGCTATATGCATACGGCTATATGAAAGCCAGTGTTATGTTAAAGTATCTTTGGAATAGTGTTGAAATGTGATTATTTATTGGAGTATATTGATGAATAGTTAAAGTATAGAGGTTTGTTTATGTTCTACGGGATGTGTAAGAATTGCTATTCGACGAGATAACGTTATATTAGAATTACAAGGTGAGTTTCTGTGCCATATTTGAAAGTATATGACAAGGAGAGAACATCGCGCAGATGACCATTTTAAGGTAAGATAGACAAGCATTATGGTATAATAGTGTATCGTGACAGTTATATTTATGTCTGACATTGGTAAATAACAGGTACTATGAATAAGAGTGTACTTTAATGTACAGTTTACTAGACTCATGACTTAGTATACATATAATATTTCGTGGTGCGGTGACGTTACAATAATTTCATTCTATACTATCCATATAAGTTGAATAGCTCGTATACATATGAAGTATTGAGATAGAGCAGAACGCTAGAGCACATTGAGCCATTAATAGAGGAGTGTGTGGATTTGAAACTACTTGAAAAATTTAGTTAGATGTTTATTTCTTTTCATGCAATATGTTTTCTATTCGAGTATTTTAAATATGAAGAATATAATAATGGTTAGTTAGGAGCCATATGTTGTAGGCTTTAGGGGGGTATTGTCTTAGCCCGTGAGTTGTTACTTGTGCGTACTCGAAATATGTGACCAAATAATCAGAGTGCAGATCTATGAATGATTAATTTATGAATGGAAATTTGGTGAACACTTTTACGATTTAATACTCACACAAGAGTATATTTGGGAAATCATTACGTGAAAATATGAACAGATTCGCGTTTACAATCTTAGTCTTTCCCATGTAATTTTATTACGTTTTTTCAAGTTAACGAATCACTTATTTTATCTCAGCATGACGACTTATATGTTGTGAGGATAATTTTAATAATTAACGGGACAGTATTCACAATGTATATTTTATATGATTCCTTGATTGCTCAGTGATCTCGAATATAATTTGTGAAAATGAAATACTTTTCGGAACATGGCTACGAATATTGAGACATGTATTAACATGAATTTGAACATTAGTTATGAGAGAATGTAAGCATCTTTTAAGCTTTAATTATTTTATTTTATTTGAGCCAGCGCTGACTCTAGTCTTTCAATGATTAAATATTAATCAATTAATACTACCCAGATTTCACTTCATCTAACATCAAACATTATTTTAGTCAATAAATAATCTTATATTTTTTTCTTAGTAAGTGACTGTGTTTTAATTTCTGTTCAGGTAACGTCTAGTTGTAAGTTAGTTAATAAGTTTCATAGAAATAAGCAATTGACTAGTTCTATGATCGGAAAGAGTTTCTTTTGAAGTTATTGGTTACTGGTTCGAACTTATGCGTGTAGATACTCCTGTGGTGCGTATTCCAGCGGACAAATTCTCATTCGAAACCACGTAAAATAATTATATATATATATAAAATCACAGATTTTATGACCGAAAAATGGAATACCCTGAGAAGAAATCAAGAGCTACCGGGATAACTTGGCACTGACCGCTGCATGAGCGGGTGCACCTTAAATTATGATGTTTAATATATTTTAATTATTTTTGTTATGGGGAGTACGTACCTCAATTTCCACAAAAATTCGCGAATTTCGTTTTAATATATTTTAGTATTCTTTGGTATGGGTACAAGTTGAAACAGAGTTGGGAGTAGATCAATTTGGCTTCAGAAGAAATGTAGGAATACCTGAATCAATCCTGACTTTACGTCTGATCTTACAGGATCGACTTAAGATGGACAAGGCCGCATACACGGCGTTCGTAGATATTGAAAGAGCATTTGATGAAGTTGATTGGAACAAGCTTTTTAAGATTCTGAAGGTGATGAGGACCAGATTCTGAGAACGAAGAATTATCTTCAATCTTTTTATAAATCATAGAAATCAGTCTTCAATGATAAGTGTCGAGGGCCTTGAAAAAGAAGCAGCAATACAGAAATGTGTAAGGCGAGGTCGCAGTCGAAGGTTACTGTGTTGTTATTAGGAGTAGTGAGTATTTACCTGCCGCTCCCATCACCTCAAACAACAGTGAGGCAAGTCTAAGTAGTAGTCCTCAAAGTTCATGTCGTAGAAGGCTGGCCACTTCCGAAAGTGTATGTAAAGAATATGACTCAGATAGTGCGTTTAGTGGTGTAAATGTTGAGAACATATCAGTAGGATACCAGGTTAGAGATGTTCAGCTCTTGTGTGCTGCTGTGAAAACTTTTGTGCAGTGTAAATATTGTTAAAATGTTGAGTGTGTGAGTGTCTGAAAAGGCTTCATTGCGTAAAGGCCAAGATTGCATCATGTGAAAGTTGTGGAGAAGAACCATAGTTTTCCATTTCAAAATAGGAGAAGAGTGCGGATGAGGTGAACATTCGATTTGTGTATGGCCTCAGATCAATTGGTAAGGGCAAGGCAGGGGATGACATGCTGTAGGCTGTTATGAATTTGCCTAGGCTTCCCACCGGTTTCCATAGGTTCACGGACGTTACTAGTAAGGCAGTGGAGGAATTAAGTGGGCACAGCATGAAGGAATCCATTCAGGAGGCAGTAATAGAAAATGAGGGTGTTAGTGACATAGCTGTGGCTCTTGATGGTAGCTGGAAAAAGCGAGGCCACACCAGTCAGAATGCTGTTGTTACTGTTACTAGTGTTGATACTGGTAAAGTAGTTGATGTGGAGTGCCTCAGTAAGTACTGCCATGCATGCATATCGTAAACTGACCATGTGTGTGTGATGCTGGGTCTAGTGGGGGCATGGAAGCTTAGGATGCATCTAGAGTTTTTAAGAGGACAGTTTCTATAAGGGGTATGAGATATGTGCAGTTTTTTGTGATGAAGACAGTAATGCCTTCAACAGAGTACTTTCTGAAAAGCCATATGGTGAAAGTGTAGCAATTACGAAGTTGGAAAATTTCGGTCATGTTCACAAGAGGATGGGTTCAAGAATGCGGAGGTTAGTCCGTGACATAAAAGGGAAGAAACTGCAGTGTGGTAGGGTAGTTGGTAGAAATAGACTCATTTCTTCCGAAACAGACAGGGTACAACATTACTACGGCAAAGCTGTAGGAAAGAATGTTGTTGACTTGAAGAAAATGATGGAGGCTCTTTAGGCAACATTCTTCGTAAGATTTCTACTGATGAGAAGACCAAACATAGCCTATGAGGTTCCTGGTGCAAGTATAATAAAGACAAGGAAACCTACAAATATCATGGACTTCCTGAAGAAGTTATGCTTATGAACAAACCAATTTATAAGGATCTTGCCCATCCCGATTTATTGAAGAAATGTTAGCATGGGAGAACCCAAAATGTAAACGAGTCTTAACAGCGTTATTTGGAGCCATTTGCCTAAAATTATTTTTATTGTATATAAAACCTTAAAATTAGAAGTACATGATGTTTTATCTGTTAACATTGGAAATGCAGGAATAATTAAGGCAATAGATCAGGTGGGCAATCCAAGAAGGGTGGAAACCGCTCAGCGTGTTTCAAGCTTTAGATGTTCCTTGAATCAAAATTGAGAATAAAAATCTGTAGTGGAAGCCAACATAAGAAAGTCAAGGAGAGCAATAAAAAGGAGTCTTGAGGACAAGGAGGATGAGGAATATGCAACAAGAGGGTTCCAGACAATATCCTAAGTAAGATTTATATAAGCTAAAATTGAAAGTTAATTTACTCTGTTTTGTTTTTCTTTATATAGGTACGCCCAGTCAAGAAACTATAAAAGGTAGAAATATGAAATAAGTATCAATGATATTTCGATATATACTCTCTAGAAATCTGCCAGTTTATTTTAGGTATGTTGATATATGACCAAAAAAAATATTATTTCTTAAATTTTTGAAGTTTGGGAAAAAATTCCAAAAATTTAACTATATGTCTAGTCCTAAACTAAGGACAGCAATGTAAAGAGAGAAAGTTCATATAATACTACTAGAAAGTTTCATATCTGTAGCACGAAGGATTTTTAACCTGAGTATACCTAAATATAGAATAATGACCATTGTCAGCATAGACAGTACGTACTTAAGTTTGGGTTCAGACTGCAGGCCTCTGTAAATAATTAAACGCTTCCAAAATCCTGTATTTGTACCTAGCTCCGTGTCTTTGTTTATTTCTGTATCTCTCATTTAAATTACTAGAAACTGAGTCTAACCATCGACGTCTTGATCTCAATCTACTTCTTTTGCCCTCTATGACCGAGTCCATTATTTTACTAGGCAACTTATACTCTTCCATTCGCCTCACATGATCCCACCATCGAAGCCGTTTTATGCGTATAGCTCAATCAATCGAGTTCATTTCTAACTTAACCTTTATCCTCTCATTCAGATTACCCTCTTGTCACTATTCTCGTTTGTTTGTACCAGCGATCATTCCGGCTACTTTCATGTCTGTTACTTCTAAATTATGAATAACATATCCTGAGTTCAACCAGATTTCAGTCCCGTAAAGCAAAGTTTGTCTAAAACAGATCGGTGTAAGGGTACTTTCGCCCTGTAGGTGACTTCATTCTCACCTAACACCGTTGATCGCAACTCCGAGTATACTGCATAAGCTTTGCTGCACCTTAATACAATTTCACATACTATACTATCATTCTGGGGGAATACTCATCCTAAGTACTTCAAATGATGTACCCATTCCAGTTCTGTATTCCAGCCTGACATTCAATTTTCTTAGGTTTCTTACCTATGATGATGATGCTTGTTGTTTAAAGGGCCTAACATCGAGGTCATCGGCCCCTAATGGTACGAAATGAAATGACAAAAAGTACAAATCCATCCACTGACCAAAATAAAATAAAAATGTAATGAAGAATGAATGGATGGACATGAACCTAACAAAAGCAAACAAACGAACAAACAAACAAACAAACAAACAAACAAAAACAGTGAATCCGACTCAAAAAGATCGTAAATAATAGTCTTACTGACCAAGGGACCACTTATAAAGCATAATGATGCTTGATGTCTAAAGGGTACAAACTCCATGTCTAAGGCCCCACAGAATGGTACGTGTCGCGAGTAAAGTAGAAACATGCTTTTTGTCATGTTGGGGTACTAATCAAAACTAGCGAAGACTCACGGTGTTCCACACAAATGGTACTACTCACAAGTATTGTACTTCGTACAGGGAACGCAGACCTATAGTGTTTCTCACACAATGGCGCCACTCACAGCCAACGCAAACCGATCAGGCTCCTCACCTAGGTGTACTAATCACGGGTGCCGGTATTCCCGTGGTGTTCCTCACATAGTGGGCAGCAATCACAGGCAACGCAGACCGACGGTGTCGCTCATATAGCGGTACAACTCACAGGCTACGCCCAGACCCGCGGTGCTGCTCACACGGGTACGACGGACGGGTACTGGAAACCCCCAGGCCAGCCTCTTTACTGCTACGAATCACTAACCTATTTCGTACCTAATTTAGTGGTACTACTCGCAAGTACAGGAAACCCATGGTGTTCCCCGCATGATGGTACGAATCAAAAGTAGTTTCATGGTTCTAATTCAATCATCCCCTGGTCGCCCCTTTTAGTCGCCTCTTACGACAGGCAGGGGATACCGCGGGTGAGTTCTACGTGTGTGTCCCCCAACCGCAGGGGTAGAGTTTTTGGTCCGCGAGAGGTATTTTATTTCCTTTAAGTCCGCCGGCAAGCCGGTTAGGACCCCCCTATCCGCCACCTGGGACGCGCCACGTGGGAGTATCACCTCTCCCCCTGCTACGCCAGCGTAGTAGGTTCGTAGGGTTTCTTACCTACTGACATCACTTTGGAAATATTAATTTTCGTATCATACTCACAGCACCCATTTATTATTTCCGTGATAATAGATTGCAGATTTTTAGCACAGACTGCAATTAACACCAAGTCGTCGGCAAAGGCCAACCTGCTTAATAATAATAATAATAATAATAATAATAATAATAATAATAATAATAATAATAATAATAATAATAATAATAGTGTTATTTGCTTTACGACCCACTGACTACTTTTCTACTTTTACGTTTTTTCGAAGACGCCGAGGTGCCGGAATTTATTCCCACTGGTGTTCTTTTACGTGCTAGTAAATCTACTGACACGAGGCTGACGTATTTGAGCACCTTCAAATACCACCGGACTGAGCCAGGATCGAACCTGCCAAGTTGGGGTCAGAAGGCCAGCGCCTCAACCGTCTGAGCCACTCAGCTCGGCGACCTGTTTACTAGATTTCAATCTAACTGAATTCCGCCTGTCACTTTATATCATTCTTAATCATGTGATGTTCGTCACTCCACGAGAAAGCTCAAACGAGCTTGCACGACAGAATAAGCAGTCCTACGTAGAGAGATAAATGGATTTATTGGCCCTATTAAGATCGTTAAACCTACTCTTGCAATAAATCAATTAGAACCTACTGTAGATAGACAATACACCAATAATCATATCAGAGGCTCAAGCAAAGAGACTTGCAACCACACACTCCGTGAGCGCTGGGTTGATTGCCGCAGCAGTCCACCTTCATCCAGCAAGCAGGAGGCACTCCATTTATAACTTCTAGTAGAAGGATATTTACTATACGCCAACGTAGGCGTGGGAGGAATATCTTTAGTGAATCACTTAATTCCGAGGCTGGCATCAGACTTATATGGAAAGGTTTGCTGACCACCAAAAGGAAAATGAAAACCTACAACCTGTTTTCCAGTCAGTGACCGGGTCAGGAATGGAATGAATGAAGACCCCATCTTGCGGTGAGGATGGGAATTGTGCCGGCTGTCGAGACCTGTTTCACTCCTCTGGGGCAATGATTGGTGACTGACGGATGAAATGAAGTGGTAGTGGAGAGTGTTGCTGGAATGAAAGATGACAGGGAAAACCGGAGTATCCGGAGAAAGAGCTGTCCCGCTTCTACTTTTTCCAGCACAAATTTCACATGAAGTGACCGGTATTTGAACCACGGAACCCAGCGGTTAGACGCAGACGCGCTGCCGTCTGAGCCACGGAGGCTGTTGATAGCCAAAATATCATAGGCAAATATGTCTTACTAACCTAATGAACCTTTTAAGAGTAGCAATCACGACGTCGTTCTGTGTGGTTTTCATGTGTAACAGCAGCAAGGTGGTAACTTCCTGTGAAGAGCCTGTTTGTTGAAGGATGGGGAGCTAAATCTTCATAAGAAACATCACGGGCTGTCAACCTTCACACAAATCTCAAATGTAACTTCTAAGGATCGGATAAAGGTAAGAGCCCTTGGTGGACTGCTAATTGTACCTCATAAATAGGCCTCGTCTATGCATATGGAATGTTTATAGCGCCTAATTCTCCTTCTGCAAAATCTATCGACATATCTTGTGGACGCACCATTGTAAGGGAACTGAGAACTGCAAAATCCACAACTGTACCGTTGTGGCATCTACTAGAACGCTCAACCTCTTCACAAACAGGTAAGTTGAAGCTCAGAGTGCATGAAATGCCAAATGTTTAGCAGGTGATGTGGGGGAAAAAGACCAAGGCAATATCAATGATAAGCTAATAGGCTGTACTGTAATTTTGATGATTACCTTCATCGTGTATTCAGCCTTACAACTGGTTTGTTCCTATGATGAGTCTTCTCCAAATGAATACCTTGGGCTTTTATTAGTTTCTTAATAACTGTTAAGATCAATAGAACGAATATAAAAAGATGTCTTAAATGTATTTCTCGGCCTCCCAACAGCGCGTTTCCCAGGTATTTTCCCCTCAAGCATTTCAATGATTAAACTGTCATGTCGCAATCTGTGCCCCAGCCATGTTGATCTTCCTTTTATTTTATTTACTACCTGTCTCTTCTCTTTAACTCGCTCGAGTACATCCACACTGATCATCTTACCTACCCAGCTTTTCTACCGAACGTCGCCAGCACCACATTTCTAGGCTTCAAGCCTTCGTTCAATGTCCAGGTTCCTCCACATATATCACAACTGGCCACACGTAGATCTTTCCAAGCTTTATCCTCTACAACTTCGTAACATGTTGCGTCTACATACCGGAGTTCGTCAAGAATGCCCGTTTTGCCATGGCTATGGGATTTCTAATTTCAATTTCACCACGGTGATTGATCCTCTATCAGAATCTCTCCATGGTATTTAAACTGTTTTATTTAATGTACTACTACTCAATGGTAACAAGCAGTATCTGTGTGTGTTACCTTACCAGAATTTTTGTCTTTTGAGGTTGATATACTAATGTCCGTAACTTTGTCATTCAAGCATTGGAACTATATGATTTTTCCATAATATTAAGAAAAATGCCCCCTTTCACAAGAACTGCACGTAAAGGCATATTTTTAATAAAACAACTATTCGAAAAACGTTTTAGATTGCTACGAAATATGGTCCGTTTAGCCAGTGTCGGTACTAGCGATATATTGCCAGTGAGTACTGCAAGGGTTAATTACTTCACTGGCACTTCTACGGAGTGTTAAATAGATTGAACTAGACATATAATTTAGTAGTGTGATCGTTCAATTTAAAACCAATACTATTACCTACAAAAGAGAAACCAATAGGGGAGAAACCTATGAAGACTGACTGCTAAGTCGAGAAATCGGAAGAGGTGGATCACTTGCATCATTAATTTGTGATGTGTATTCTTCCAATATGGTAGCATATTCCATGAAATGAAATAAAGGTTCAGAAAATCTAATGTACTGCGTCACTGCTATTATGCACGCGAGAAGAAGCTCTAGGACGAAAATATATTTATATCGGTTTGTTTTGTGAGAAGACATAGGCTGAATTAGGAATAAACATGAACGAAACTGTACACATAAACAAGCTTCGGAGATGCGGTCAACTGAGACAAATAAAGGAGGATATATACCTAGGAAAATAATAAAGGTTGAGAGAAATAGAGGGAGGTGAAGTCAATTAGATTCAGTTTTTAATGTAAGAAATGGGTAGCTAAGCGATGTCACAAAGCTAGTTGTAAGTAGAAGATTGTGGAGGAGTTTAAATAAATTGCAAAGGATTGCAGACCGAATTTTGAAAAGCGTAACAATCTATAAGGAAGACGTTGTACATATATATACTGCGACGTGCGCAATTTTCATGTGCGGCGCGGGTTGAAATTTAGGCTAGCTTCAACCGCGAATGTCGTTACTGCCCCACCCTCTCGCCATTGCTAGTGACCAGTCAGAGACAAGGTATGGACACACTGCCACCATTACTGTCGTCACTAGTCGCAGGCTAACTTCACGTCGTGAGAGGTACTCAGAAATTTCCAGGAGTTTCTACTCTCGCTAAAAATTTGGAAGGGCCTATATGAGACAGGCCGGATGAGATTGCGAAGATTCAGTTTGGGCTCAGTTCTGTCACTGATTCAGTCAGCTGAGACAGTGCTGTGAAGTCTGTGCGCTGCTGTGGGATATGTAATCAGCATGCTACAGTGTCGATGGATTGCTAACTGTGTGAACTGACGGCTAAGGCAGAACAGTGCAGCTGAGCAACATGGAAATGTGAACGAACACGTCAGTGCGAACATTGTACCAGTTACATACTTATGAGACTTAAATAAAGGCGCGTAAACTGTTGTTGTTATTGTTATTGTTGTTATTGTTGTTATTGTTATTATTGTTATTATTGTTGTAACCGCTCGACGGATTAACATTCTTTACCCGATACCTCCATTTTCTTACTCCTCGTTGGGCAGCCTAGTTTGACGAAATGGAGTCGCTCAGCGGATACCTCAGGTTTTACTTGTGGCAAGTAAGACATGTAATCTTACTGTAGAATTCGCTTTTTTTTTTTTTTTGCTAGGGGCTTTACGTCGCACCGACACAGATAGGTCTTATGGCGACGATGGGATAGGAAAGGCCTAGGAGTTGGAAGGAAGCGGCCGTGGCCTTAATTAAGGTACAGCCCCAGCATTTGCCTGGTGTGAAAATGGGAAACCACGGAAAACCATCTTCAGGGCTGCCGATAGTGGGATTCGAACCTACTATCTCCCGGATGCAAAGAATTCGCTTTACGTGAGTTCAAGAGAATTCCAACTCACGGGTGACACCTATTGTTACTCACGACATAATAATAATCATCGCCGACCACCTTATCAGAGTATTGACTTGGAGAAAACTTACCATAGTTAAATGAACACTTAGTTACACGGTTCCTTTCTTAGCCATTAGTTAACTTACAAACTAGACAGTAATTAAAGAATTCATGACACCAGCCATTATAGACAAATAACAAGATATTTATTAATAACATATTAAAACATTAAATTACCATATAAAGTGACGCGTTATTTAAAAATCGACTGAAAATAAGTGTGAGAATGAGTCAGCGCTGGCTCGTATAATAAAACGAAAAATAATATTCAGTATTTTAAATTATTAAAGTGATCAGTTCCTTTGTGAAGAAGAAGTTCAATATTTACACATTTACAATAGATCACTGGACACATTTGAGGTCCACCTCGCAATTGGGATGTAAGTATAACATCGACACAATTAACTAGTTCTGTTAATTCACTTTCTTTAGTCTGATTAAACCAGTCTCACTTGGATACCATATCCAACCGAAATGCATCTCAAATACACTAATAAGTTAAGTCTGAATAACTTGGATACATTTAAGTAGTTATGAACAAATTAAAGGAAATCGAAAATAGTTCTAAGGAATCACGATAATTTTTTAAGTGAAATCCGAAGTCATGATTTTGTTGCATCGATCTCGTTGTGCATGGAAACTACTTACGAACTAAGGCATTCTTTCCTAGTGCCTGATAAACACGGCTCCTACTCTAGCCTTTCCCTAGCTGAAGTTCGTTAAAGAAATGTACGATCAAACGGAGAAATATTAATCGATCTAGCTATCTATCTAATTTCAACATAATCTTTGGCTGTAATACACATGTCCTTTTAGGTTCAATGTCCCTTTCTTTAGTTATTCCAATAACATTCAACTACAATGCAAGCTACTTTCCTCTTATGCAGTTACTATGAAGCGCTATGCCGCGAGATTTAGAAAACATAATCTCATATATATCGGTGTCGTAACGCATCTGGTTAACTACAGCTATTCAAAGTATCGTAGTATTTTAATGTTCATTATAATCATCTACACAGACATACGATTACGTCACGAGCATACATCTATAATAGAAAACCAGTTCGTACCTTGGCTTGTGTAGCTCCAGCGGTGTGGGCACTCTTACGCAAATAAATCATAAAATAAACTTGTAGTGTGGCATGACTTAACTTGCAGGTACACGATGGTCCTGCATCGCGTAAAACCATCTCATATCGCTATATATATATATATAACTCGAAATTTTCATCCAATTACCATAATCATATTCTTATTACAACATTCATTTAATATTAACACCCTAGCCTCCATAATAATATATCGCGTTCCCAACTTCACGACTACGTTAAAATACCACACAGTTACTTAATAATATTTACAAGTCAGAGCTTCTCATAACCTACGGACGAGTTCAACGCCCTTTCTATGAACCAAACAATGCGTAATTCCATTTGTTTCTTTCTACACCGCGGACAACCATTCGTGACGTCAACTTTAAGCATTACTTCAATGAACTCTTTATAATCTCCCAGTATGTCATTTCAATCAGCTGTTTCACATTTCTCTTCAAACCTCACGCTTCCTACCAGTATTCTGGTCGATATAGCATACGCTATTGCTATATTACTAAATCGTAACTGCGAACTTAATTATTTCACACATCGTTGGTATTTCTCACTTGCATTGCCATATTTATTGGTCTACAATTAGCCATCGGCACATACCTAAGGTACATGTGTAGGCAAACCAAAAATTATGCAATAAAATATTATGAATGACTTAGCTCGCTCGTGGTTGTCCCTGGTCCAGCTGTTCCGTTCCCATTGGATGTAGTTGGGTCTTCGGTTCGGTCACGGGTTAGACATCTGGTACGTCATCCGCTCCTTCGTTCTGGAAGTACTATCAGGATTCCCGTTGCCTTCCTCCGTCATGGCTCGTTCGGATGGTTACCCGTCGCCTTCCTTGTCATTGTCTGGTCGTATGGTAAGATGAATTGTTCCCAGGTCGGTCCATCATGTGAATTTAGCACATCATCTTGATCATCTTCTTGTCAGTCTCAAAGTTGAAGATTATATTGCAGTATACAGCCATTTATGCTATTCTTCTCTGACGTCTTTAATCCTTAATTTTATTTATTTTTATTTTTCTTCGTAGCTCTTCGACGTATCCGCAATTTCGTATGTAACGACTTCAGTACGTCTATTTTCGTCTGAACTGCTTTTGAATCTAGACGAAAACTTATTCTTTATTCTTATCAATCGTTGAAATATTTCTTTTCTTATGCGCGATTCCTTTGCTTCTACTAAAGAATTATTCCGCTGTCGGTGATTGCGTCCGCTCTCGTTGTCGTGAAAATTCAAGAAGAAGATTTTTTAATAATAATGTTTTTTCTATTTTTTTGAAAACAATACTGTAGACCGTCCACTGTCCGTTTTACTCGAATACTCGACCATTCCATGACGTATATGGCCCTCTGAGTCATCATAACAGGTGACTATTCCTTGCTTGCTATAGATTACATGGCCCATACCTTCGGTCGGCGCCATTTTGTAATCTGTCGTGGACGTGCGAACGGGCACATTGTTATTGTTATTGTTGTTATTGTTATTGTTATTGTTGTTGTTGTAGAAGAGTGCATTTGATCGTGAACTTCCCTAGGGTCAAAGTGGCAGATACAGAAGTGTGTGTAGTAAAATAGGTTCGGTTTGTACGTATCAGAATGAATACCTTATGTCTCTGAACAGTGGGAACATAGACAGATCTCTATTTTGAGTAAAAGCAATCAAAGGTATTCATGTTGACAATTGGGCTTCAGTGAGAATTGATGGCAGAATGAGTTCTTGGTTCAGAGTACTTACAGGAGTTAGACAAGGCTGTAATCTTTCACCTTTGCTGTTTGTAGTTTACATGGATCATCTGCTGAAAGGTATAAAATGGCAGGGAGGGATTCAGTTAGGTGGGAATGTAGTAAGCAGTTTGGCCTATGCTGACGACTTGGTCTTAATGGCAGACAGTGCCGAAATCCTGCAGTCTAATATCTTGGAACTTGAAAATAGGTGCAATGAGTATGGTATGAAAATTAGCCTCTCGAAGACTAAATTGATGTCAGTAGGTAAGAAATTCAACAGAATTGAATGTCAGATTGATGATACAAAGCTAGAACAGGTCGATAATTTCAAGTATTTAGGTTGTGTGTTCTCCCAGGATGGTAATATAGTAAGTGAGATCGAATCAAGGTGTCGTAAAGCTAATGCAGTGAGCTCGCAGTTGCGATCAACAGTATTCTGTAAGAAGGAAGTCAGCTCCCAGACGAAACTATCTTTACATCGGTCTGTTTTCAGGCCGACTTTTCTTTACGGGAGCGAAAGCTGGGTGGACTCAAGATATCTTATTCGTAAGTTAGAAGTAACAGACATGAAAGTAGCAAGAATGATTGCTGGTACAAAGAGGTGGGAACAATGGCAAGATGGTACTCGGAATGAGGAGATAAAGGATAATTTAGGAATGAACTCGATGGATGAAGCTGTACACATAAACCGGCTTAAGTGGTGGGGTCATGTGAGGCGAATGGAGGAGGATAGGTTACCTAGGAGAATAATGGGCTCTGCTATGGAGGGTAAGAGAAGTAGAGGGAGACCAAGACGACGATGGTTAGACTCAGTTTCTAACGATTTAAAGATAAGAGGTATAGAACTAAATGAGGCCACAACACTAGTTGCAAATCGAGGATTGTGGCGACGTTTAGTAAATTCACAGAGGCTTGCAGACTGAACGCTGAAAGGCGTTACAGTCTATAATGATGATGTATGTATATATGTATGTAACACTAGCAGTCAGTTATTTACCAATAAACGGTCTACACATTACGGTATATGTGTCGTCGATGCACCGGTAAAATCTCGTATGCACCAATGCACTTCTTATCCAATGTTCTCCAAAAGGCTGGTCATGCTTCTCGGCCGCATAATGATAACCAGTCCATCAGAAAAAAAAATTTCGTTTCCCTATGTGAATGGACAAGCGAAAATTAACTTTAAATGCATTATACTGTAGGAGTGCGTAAATACTTCGTGTAAAGACATGCCTAGAGCGCGGTACAGTAGGGTTCAATAACCTTAACACACTGACATACGGAAATGAACACAACGACAATTGTTCTGAGGGGCTGCATATCCACATGGGGCTGAGTGGCGTGACTAGCCTTAAGGAGAATAATGGATGGGAAGGGCAATGTGGGATACGAGGTTTCGCCGGTGCAGCGACGACATTACAAATTTAACTTAATTTTCTAATTACATATGAGATACATTTTTATTTCAATGGCTGTTACAATGTAAATAAATAAACTAATACACAAACAAACAAACAAACAAACAAACAAACAAACAAACATATAAATAAATAAATAATATAAATAAAACTATATTCCTTTATCACAATTGCTCAAATACAATTGAGTTTTTAAAACGTAAGGATTTTTTAAAAGCCGAGCTTGATAGCTGTAGTCTCTTAAGTGCGGCCAGTATCCAGTAATCGGAAGATAGTGGGATCGAGCCCCACTGTCGGCAGCCCTGAAGATGGTTTTCCGTAGTTTCCCATTTTCACAACAGGCAAATGCCGGGGCTGTACCTTAATTAAGGCCACGGCCGCTTCCTTCCACTTCCTAGGTCTTTCCTATCTCATCGTCGCCATAAGACATATCTGTGTCAGTGCGACGTAAAGCAAATAGCTAGACTTAAAAAAAATACTTTTTGACTTTCTTCCGCTCACTGGCCATGGCTCTGCACCTAAAACATCTTTAATTGAAACGTTTCCTTCTCTCTCAAGTCATTCACAATGAAATAACAAATGGTCAACAGTTTGAGCACTGACATTGCATGGATATGTGGGACTATCTAAAATTCTGAAAGGATGAAAATAACCTCTTAATTTTAATGACCCAATACCATTGCGGTAAAAAATGACGTTAAATAAATATGTTGGGAAAGTCTACCTATTACGCTGGGATTTTCTTAAGAACTCGTCTCTCAATTTCTTAACCAAAACACTTAAGAATTTTGCTGTGATACTCACTAATTTCAATTTCTCACGCTGCTTCCTTGGCAAAATGATCCGCGATTTCGCTGCAGTATTTATTTATTTATTTATTTATTTATTTATTTATTTATTTATTTATTTATTTATTTATTTATTTATTTATTTGCTTTAATGTTACTAATGTTTAGTTTCTAGTGTGCGCAAGTGAAATCGATAGAAGTCAGCTCTGATATTTAAGCTTTCCTGCAGAGAAATAAGGCACATAGCGTACCAAGAATTTACAAACAGCTGAATGTGTGTGTGTGTGTGTGTGTGTGTTTAGTGACCTCATGGCTGTGATTTATGGATGGTGGACACATCATCAAACACATACTATAGAAAATTATGCTGTGTTAGTGATAATAATATGCTTCAGTTTGAAAGGTCGTCATCTCTCTCAGCCACAGTTTTGTGGGTGCATGCCATATTAAGTCGCCATAATAATAATCATCATCATGGTCACTGGCGAATATAATGATCTTTTCCTAGCGCAGATTAAAGTTCTTAGATGGCTGAAGAAAGCAATTAGAGAACCAGACGCTCTGCCGCAGTACTGGTACATAAAAACTGCTAAAGCTGCTTCTTGTTGTAGAAGTTGTGGTAAATTTCTTCTCTGACTTTCTTGCTCGCTTATGTTATTTCCTTCTTGCAGACTCGTGCCTTCGTCACTGCTGTTCATTATATAACTTTGTATAAACAAACACTCCGCATGTGTCGGAGATTTGAAACAAAGGAGGCAACAATGCTATTCTAAGTTCTATATAATTTAAATCAATGTGAAGCCAAAACAAAGGTAATACATTGCATCTTAGATATAAGGTTTCCACAGCCTGTTATATCATTATTAACATATATTAAAATAAATAAATAAATATGCTAACTGGATTAGAGCCACTTATATATGTCCAACAAAGCCGAGATTTCTGCCAAATAGCATTGACAGTGAGCAAAGAAAAATCTCCTCTTGAAACACCGGGCGTCTATGAAGTTCCATGTGGTTGTGTTTGCTCGTATGTTACCATGACAAGGAGGCTTGTTAGCACCAGGGTGAAAGAACACATCGGGTCAGTAAGGAATGTCACTCTTACATCCTCCACGGTGAATGCTGTATGCCAGTCTGCCATAGCGGAACACTTCTGCAATACAGACTGACACTTGTAAGGGAGATATAAATTAAATGTTCTAACCTTAAAGATACATAGACCTGTCGTTGTTGTGCCTTGAATTACCACTATGTGACAATGTTGAGGGGAGACATACGGACCTGCAGCACATGCATCAAAGAACGAAAATTTGTTGTTATATTTTATGCAATACTAGAACATAGATGACAGAAAATTCCTGGTCAGAGTTCTTAGCTGAAATATTATCACATAGTTGCTTTTCTAGGCGCAATGACTATATGCATAATATTACGCTTATGTGTGATCGATTAACCTCAGACAACATTAGTTCCTGAAGGATAAACCTCAACTTGAATCGTCCCCTTATACAAAATTGAACACACTCTACATTTTAGTCGGTGTATTGTTTGCAGTACGTTATAACAGTCCCCAGTTGGTGAAGACGCATATGTTAATCTGTTATAGAATTTTGTAGAGATCACATGGTTACAGAGAAAACGGGAGAAAATTACATACCTTTTCAACAGTATGAAGTTTTAAGTATTCTAGAATGATACTGTTGCTTCTTATGTTAAAAATAGAACTTGTAATACGTTGTCAAATGATATTAAAATGTTAGATTTTGTAAAAAAGAAGAGAACAGTGCCTAATATTAGGAAGAAAAAGCAGTAGAGCTGATATTTTTTGTTTAGCCGTAGTAGTTTGTCCGTTTCCGTATACCTTGAATTTTCGATAAATGGAAGTATATGCATCATCCGCAAGCACTTCGAGATCGATCAATCAATCAATCAATCAATCAATCAATCAATCAATCAATCAATCAATCAATCAATCAATCAATCAATCAATCAATCAATCAATCAACACCATTGATCTGTATTTAGGACAGTCGCCCAGGTGACAGATTCCCTATCTTTTTTTTAACCTAATATTTTCTTAATTGAAAATAATTTAGAAATGTATTGACCATATCCTTCCATTTCTGACCCGGTCGAATGAATATAAACAGGCTGTGGATTTTGCATTTTAATCGACCATCTCTCTTGGTAAATTATTCCAGTCTCCGAATATTTGCCCCAATTTTACCTTGAATTCCAACTTTATCTTCTTATGATCTTTCCTACTTTTAAAATCAACACTTAAACTTCTTCATCCACTAGTGTCCCTCCACTGACAGTTCGGAACATACCACTGAGTCGAGCAGCTCGTACCCTTTCTCTCAGGTCTTCCCAGCCCAAACTTTACTACATTTTCGTAACACTGCCCTTTTGTCGGGTATCATCCATAAAATATCGAGATGTTTTTATTTGGAGATTTTCCAGTTCTCGAATGAGGTAATCCTGGAGAAAGTCCCATGCTCTGGAACAATACTCTAGTTGGGGTCTTACCAGTGACTTGAATGCCCTCTCCTTTACATTCTTACCACAACCACTAAATACTCTCATAACCATGTGCAGAGATCTGTACCCTTTATTTACAATCCCATTAATGTGATTACCCCAATGAAGATATTTCCTTATATTAACACCTAGGTAGTTACTGTGATACCCCATGAAGGACTACCACCCCACTACAGTAGTAATTAAAACTGAGAGGATTCTTTCCGTTGGCGAAACTTACAACCCGATTTACCCCGTTCACCATCATACCATTGGTTAAATAAAACAAACAAACAAACAAACAAACAAACAAACAAACACACAAACAAACAAACAAGTAAATAAATAAATAAAGCAACCAACCAACCAACTAACCAACGACGACTGATCTGCACTTAGGGCAGTCACCCAGTTGGCAGCTGCTCTATTATTTCCTTACTTAGTCTTTTCACAAAAACTTATAATGAAATTGGAATGTACTTAATATCATCTTCCTCTCTTTCTACCGACTTTTCAAACATGTGGGAATCGTGGGTACGAACTGCATAGCACATGTGGACTCGCCCCTCTTTTACAGCGAGATGCCCTTCCTAACGCTAACCCTACAAGGATGGAGGGAATTACCATTGCGTCTATCTGTGGTGATTGGTAGTGTGGCGTCTGAATGTGAAGAGAAGAGCGTTAGAACAGTCTAAATAGTCAGTCCCCAAGCCAGAAGAATTAATGAGAAGCGTTTAGAATTCCCGACTGGGGATCGAACCCGGGACCATTTTAACCGACAGGCAGTCCGCTTACCATTCAGCCAATGTATCTCACTGAAAATTTTACGAAAATTCCACGTTGTAAGTTATTTCAGTCCTTAACTCTTCTTCCTATAAACCAATACTTGCCCGAATTCGTCATCTTGAATTCCAACGTTATCTTCACAATGTGAGCATTCCTAATTTTAAAAACACCACTGAACGTTGTTCGTCTATTAATGTCATTCTGCGCCAGATCTTCACTGACAGCTAGGAACATTCCGTTAATCGAGCAGCTCGTCTCTTTATTTCAAGTCTTCCAGCCCTAAGTTTGCAATATTTTCGTAACACTACTCTTTTGTCGAAAATTACCCAGAAAAAATTGGCACTGCTTTCCGTTGGATTTTTCCAGTTCTAGAATAAAATATTTTCGATGAGGGATTAGAGGAATTAGAGTAACGTATGATAACTCGGGTGGTAGAATGCTGGTTTTGTGAGCCCAACAGGGAAGGTTCGATCTTGCCTCTGGCCGGTGGTACTTGAAGATATAAAACTGAGTGACGTTAAATGGCTTCTCACCAGGATTTCCGATGTTCGAAACCCAAACTCTTTTTGGAGTAAAATTTTCGGAGCACTGATATACCGTCCTATTTTTTGCACACTTATAAATAAGAAACATTGTTAGTTACTGTACAGGCGCATAACACATTTTATTTGGACTGGGTATGTTTTTGGTCTGGGAGTCTGAAATTAGCCTCACCAATTTAGTGTAGAAAATTTTGCGTGAAAGATAAACACACCGTGGTAACCAGGTAACCAGAGTTCGCCATCTATTTATTCATTTTTCATTCATTCATCTCGTTCGGGCAAACTAAGGACCAAGTCAATTCAAGTGTCTCCTTCTCCGGGATTTTATATTTGCCCAAATTTCCCCACATTTGTTCCCGGTGTTGTTCCTTTCTTGTTTCGGTTCACGCCTTCCCTGTTTTCGGCTTCATGTTTTCTTGGAAACTCTTCTGGTGTTTAAGGTTTTCTTACCCTGGAAGCTAAATGGATTAAGAAAGAAAAAAAGAAAGAAAAAGAGAAAGAAATATACAAATTATGTTTTGTTACAGGTATGTTATAGTGCAATATCTATAATTAACTTGTGTGTTAGACAGGCTGAAGGGCTTTTAAGTTACACTTAGCTGAGTCGACATTGAATGTACGGCTTCCTTCTTAACAAAACAAAAACAAAATACGGAAGGTTTCATCCCAGTGACTGATGCCCTTTACATAAATAAACAAACAAGTAGGCTCTACATTACGTACTTATTTTTATGACTACTTGTTACTACAATTTGATGAAGAGAATTCCGAATGGAAGCAAATTAGTAGAAATCAGATGTTAAATACAGAAATTTCCTCTAATTCACAATGGAAATAATTCCTCGACTTACAAAAGGAGTTATTTGTGATCGTCATTAGCCCGAACGCACACTTCGCAGCAGTTCGTCGTATAAGTTCACACGTCGTAATGAGGATAAAGTACCGCATACACATCTATTGAGGCATTCTGTGTCATGCACATTACTCCTTCTTATGGAGCGAGACAAACATCCACGTGATTTAAATCAGGGCGTGAGATCAGCTACTGAACTGGACCATTTCGACTGGTCCAAAAAGAAGGTCGTGTTTAAGTATTCTGGAACCGGCCAGGAAATATGAGGGGAACAACGTTGTGAAGAAACATGTCTCTTCGTATGTGCAGAGGAATGTCATCTAGGGCCTGCGGTAGTACGAAAGGGCCAATGATTGTGTTCGCAATGATTGCTACCCGAATATTCAATAATAATAGCGTATGGGCTCCGGAGAGGTCTGGTGGGGGTCTTTTTCTCGTAGACTGCCTATTTGGAGACATGCATTTCTGTGAAGATGAGATACCTAGATACCTAGGATGATTTCTAATGCTGAATACGCCACACACACCCAGTCCCCGAGCCACTGGAATTAACCAATTAAGGCTAAATTCCCCGACCCTCGTACATTCAATGAAAACCTGTGTTGAAATTGACTCTGAAAAACACGTTGGTGATTTTCTTCACTCCGGATATGCGTGTGATGGAAATTCAGTATTCCATCTTGAGCCGTATCCTGCCGGCCCATAATAATAATTGGAATATTATTTAACCAAATATGTGAAATTTATTCATAAAAGTTACAGTCTAACATGTTAAAGCATCGTATCCTAAGATAGTTGATACCGGATGTTGAGCAAGACAGTAAGTCGCTGGATATTGCTTCATATTTCCGTATGACCGTGAGAAAGGATAGCGTACCCAAGCGCTGGCAAGGATCGACACGTGTATTAGATGCTGACCAAGCAAGATATTTCGGCCAATGGGAACTTAAGGATTTGGCAAACCTGGAGGCTACACCGCGCCAAATCTTAATTCCAGGATGACCAACGTGCTCTGTGGATAAAGTCAGTTTCTGTAGGTAATCGGTTTTCCACAGTTTCTGAAGTCAGATATATTTGGAAATGTATTATAAAAATTGGTGGAAGAGATTTGCTAGTGTTTGAGCTGTGTTTTGTAAATATATCACAATAAGTATTGGGTCATCATATATGACGAACTCTCTGATTGGTGGTTGGTTCAGACACCCGGGAACCCCAGCAGTATTGGCGTCATCAAAGCCTCCTCAGTAACCTTAGCTCTGGAGAGCGTCATTCCGTGGTAAAGATTTGAACAGTGCGGATGCACTAACTCTGTATCTCTGTGGTGAAAATTTGAACAGTGCGGATGCACTAAGTCCGTCATTCCGTAGTAAAAAGTTGGACAGTGCGGATGCACCAACTCTGTAACTCTATGTCTCCGTGGTAAAGATTTGAACAGTGCGGATGCACCAACTTTGTATCTCCGTGGTAAAAATTTGAACAGTGCGGATGCACCAACTCTGTAACTCTATGTCTCCGTGGTAAAGATTTGAACAGTGCGGATGCACCAACTTTGTATCTCCGTGGTAAAAATTTGAACATTGCGGATGCACCAACTCTGTATCTCTGTGGTAAAGATTTGAACAGTGCGGATGCATTAACTCTGTGACTGGTGATCGTGATTAACGTAATTTTATTCCAATAATAGTAACTGGTTCTCATTGATACTTTAAATTGTGCAGTCGCGATATTTTACTGTACTTGAGTAAATGAAATAGTATAATTTTGGCAGAGTTTACTTTCAATCGATAAAGACGGTATTTAGTGACCGCTGAGTAACAAGTGTAGTGGAAACGTGCTATTGTTTCACTATTTCGCGACGGGCGCGTTTCGCGTGGAACTTCCGTACCGAACCGTGTGCTGCTTTTCAAACTGTATTTTTACCCTTTAAGTGAAGTGTGTAATATATATGTGAATCAGTGTGTTTAGCTGATCTGGTAAAGGAAAGGGCATTTCGGCTCGCAGCATTAAGCAGCGAAGAGATTATCAACTACAGTCTTCTGTGTTCCAGTGGATTATTTTCCAGCAAGATGATGGATACACCTGCAGAGGAAGGAAGTGCACTCACACATGTTAATGCTGTGATTAACATGGAGTAGATCTCAAAATCAGTGGGGATGTAAGCTGCTATCCTGGTTTCCCGAGAGTCATGTGAAATACAGTAAGACGCATGTATTATTTATGGCATGATATGTAAGTTATGTTAAGGTACTAGGGCAGTGTAGATAGAATTTTAATTTTCATGTAAAGTAAGCCTGACGGCATGTGTTTGTTTAATTTTGTTACTATGATAGATTCGGATACGAGAATAATGCATGTTTGTTTTATTTTCATTTTGCTTTATGAGTAGATGTTTGGGAAAATGAGGGATTTATAGGATCAGTTGTTGTTTATTTGTGTATATTACTTAGCGTAGGATATTCCGAGTTTTCCTTATATATATGCTAGAAGGGCTAGATCGACAGGTTCATTTTTATATTACGTCAAACACGTATCAATTCATTTTATTTCGGTTATTCAGAGAGACAGGTATAGCTATTTTGCATGATGCATGGTTTTACAGAAGCTGCCAGAAGGAGCTGCAGAACGTCGTTATTAAAATAAGATCTTTGAAGTTAAGTTGGATTCTGTTTGCCTGATGGTCTGCCAAGGACTCGAACTGCGTCTCATTATGTGGAAAGGCCAGTGGGATTCATGAGAAATTATGAGATAATAATTGCATGCTGAATTATAATGTATTGGTGCAGGCTGATTGTATGACTGACAAGATAAAGAGTTTTGTGCAGATGTGTGTGCCTGCCTAGTGTCTTCTGAGTGTATATTGTGATCAGAATGGACAGTGTTAATTCTAGAGTATTGAGTCTGATGTTGTTAAATGGCCCAAGCATGCTAAGAAGGAATGAATATACGTGAGTTTCCGTGTAGTTGATGAAAGGCGTTCTCATGGCAAGCTGATTCCTGGCCTGTGTTTATCTGTATGTGCGAAGGAGACAGTATTTCCTTGTGGCGGCCTCGGGAGACAAAATCCAATCTTTAGCATAGTGGAGTTCAATATTTCTTTACAGCTCGTAATCTACCCGGAAGTACATGACGGATGACCGCGCTGTTGAGCGCTCAAACGCAGCAGAAGGAGGCAATGATGCCCATTGCTTTCTTCATGATATCAAGGGTTATTTATATGTTTTTCCCTTACAGGATGATGTTTTACATTATTATTTGTGATTGTATACCTTGTCTCGTTGTTTTTAAAGGGAACAGCCCGAGTGCTGAAGTATTGTTGGTTTATCTAGTTCTGTCTAGATCATTTGTAGTGAACCGGGATTCACATTAGAATCAGTGTAGCATTTAAGAGTTTACTCGATATCCGATGTATATATATGTTTATTTTCATTATTTGAATTATTGTAAATACAGTGTAGGATTTGCCCCTAGTATTTTGCATAACTTACCTAGCGTCCATGGCGTCTTAATTATTTTTCTTTCCGTCGTAATTTTTCTTATAGTGTAACTTTTATTTTACGGAAATAGTTTGATGACTCTCGGGAGTAACTTAATTTTGAAACCGCATCGTTGGGTTGCGATAGTGTGAAACTCCATACGGAAATACCACATGGCAGTGTTTGCGTACACTTGTTGCCATACAACATAAACATTGGACTATAAGAAGAAACTCAGTCTTGATTTATATAAATGTTCTTTGTTGACTTGATTTTTTAATGTCAAATTTGTATAATCATTCAATTAACGTTTTTAATTTCGACTTATTTCAATACTTTGAGTTCATTTTTTTACAAATTATTATTATTTTTCTTGATTCAATTATTTCCATGTGATATGATCGGGGATATTTATTAATAAATCCATCTTACCCCCTATGATTGTTTCTCATTCGTGTTATACCTCCATTTCCTGTCATTGATTGCTATTTTAGTGTAGAACTTCGACTTTTTATCCTGACCCAATCGACAACCAACCCACACTCTGCCCAACCCTGAGTTAGTCGGATGTTCATACAGGAATGGAGGCATCGTCCTAGCGGGTATTTACCCCTGGGTACGGTACAATCTCGTGTGCGATTCATCAGAAGTTTAAATTCTTCTGAAAAAATCCGGTTGTTGCTCTTACTTTCTCAAGAACAACTGACAAAATTCGTAGCCTACGGCAAGATTTGCTGCTTTGAGGTGTTGAACACGTTCCAGGTGTTACGGGTGGAGGAATCGCTGTCCATGTGTTTGGTGTACAATGTAGTGAGTCACACAAACACGCAGTGGTGAATATGTCCCACCACATAGCGTTGAGGACAGGAAGAACATCCGGGCATAAAACTAGACTCAGTTGACAATTCCCGACTCAGTTGACAATTTCCGACCCCAATAAATTACGAAAAGTTCAGGGAAAGGAAAAATTACTTTTACGTTAATGTTGATATCGAGATTACAGCAACGGATCGTCCAGTATTCTTTACTTTGAATCCGAACGACGGGAACGTGCCTTGTCATTTCAAGAAGTACCTCTTCAATTGGCTGGGACTCGAGCTTTGGTGCGAATGCAGGAAGTCAGTGATTATGTTACTCAGCTTTCACGTCCCCCTGTACATTAACAAAACCTAAGTGTTTTTTTCTTACTAATAGTTTATGTCCAACTGACACATGGAAGGTTTCACGAAGGGAAAAGTTAAGTATAAAAATTTCATTATTCGTCCGTATTGAACCAAGATTACAATTTATTAAAATTCGTATCCACCTTATTCAATACCAAAAATGTTGTTAAGATGAAATTACAACATGTATATTTATTTTATCAGGACTAGTTTCGACGCTTTATATTGCGTCATCAGCTGATATACACTGGAATCATTGGCAAACATATATAAGTTTATCTACGTCACACACATTATAAAAACTATGATAAAGATATAAAAACCATATTATAATTATACTATTTCCGAGTCCATATTGTCCAAGTCTTGCCATTATTAAACTTTGGATTGCTAAAATCTGATGCAATTTGGTTTAAATATTCATTAAAATTAAACAAAACTAATAATAAAATCACGATCTTCTTAAAAATATTCACTTTGACGTTTAAAAAAAATGTTTTTGTAGAAACATATTAAAACCATTCAATAAAGTCATCAGGCTATTGCCATGTAGTGAACATAATGTCGCAGAATAAGGTTAAACAATCTTCTTAAATTAAATAAATATACATGTTGTAATTTCATCTTCTTTAATGAAGATTGTTTAACCTTATTCAAATGTTTAATGTTTAATAATTGCAAGACTTGGACAATATGGACTCGGAAATAGTATAATTATAATATGGTTTTTAAATCTTTATCATAGTTTTTATAATGTGTGTGACGTAGATAAACTTACATATGTTTGCTAATGTTTCCAGTGTATATCAGCTGATGATGACGCAATATAAAGCGTCGAAACTAGTCCTGATAAAATAAATATACATGTTGCAATTTCATCTTAACATTTTTGGTATTGAATAAGGTGGATAAGAATTTTAATAAACTGTAACGAAGGGAAAGGGTCAGAACTAAGAAACCTATATCCGTAACTGAGGTATAGTCGGAAAATTTGGCTGCTGTAAAAATGAGAACCCACGGAAAACCGTCTTCATTCGTACCGACGGTGGGATTCGAATTATAGACATGCCTCCCGAACGAAAAGTGACAGCTACAGGACCGAACCGAGTTGCCAACTCGTTTGGTTACTTTTGTAGACAGCAGAAACATGATGCTGGTTGTGAATGAGTATTCGAGGAGTTACGCACTGTTCATCGGCTGCTCCGTTTAGGAAAATGTCAGTATATGGTTGTCTATACTTCAGCAGTGACCATATAAGCTGTACCGTCCAACAGTGTTTAATGCTTCGCAGCATATCGAGTACCTGAAAATTAACCGTAACGTTTCCATATTTATTGGATGTACATCAAATCCTCTCGATGCACTAATGTAATCTCTCCACACATGTGTACACAAGAATCCTATTATTATACATACCTCCTCCTCATCATTAATTCAGTACCTCACCCATTATCACTTGTATTACTAAAAAATAAGTTCCGTTGCACGGATTGTATAATTGTGGTGGTAATGGTAATCTACACATTAAAAAAAGGTTTAGACTGTCACTATTAAAACGGTTTCGAGGGTTTCGTTGACTTACTTATTAGAAATAAAAGGCAAATATTATGTGATAATAATTTTTTTTATTGTATACAACTGACTGCTATACATTCACAACGACAGCTAACCTCCAACTGAGTGCTAATCAACACTGTGCCATCTTGTATAAGATAGTATGCGTATGACGTCATATTTAGCACATGTGTTACTTTACTTTGAAGTTTTATTTCGTGGAAAATACATTTCAGATTTTCAATTGTGTTTTTTTGCAGTTGGTAGCCTCTTTGGTTTTCGGAACCCGAGGTAATGATTAACAGGGACAGGCGGGAACATTCGTATTGCGGCGTTAGAGGTGAAATTCTTGGATCGTCGCAAGACGGACCGAAGTTAAAGCATTTGCCAAGTATGTTTTCATTAATCAAGAACGAAAGTTAGAGGTTCGGAGGTGATCAGATACCGCCCTAGTCTTTCTTTACTAATCTGCTTATCCTCCAGGGTTGGCTTTTCCCTCAGACTCAGCGAGGGATCCCACCTCTACTGCATTAAGAGCTGTGCCCTGGAAAGAAAGAAAGAAAGAAAGACATTGGGTCGGTGGATACAACTTGGGAGAATGACCAGTACCTCACCCAGGCAGCCTCACCTGCTATGCTGAACAGGGGCCTTGGTAGGATTTGGGAATAATTTAATTATAATTTCATGTGGCTATTTCTAGCCGAGTGCAGTCCTTGTAAGGCAGACCCTCCGATGAGTGTGGGTGGCATCTGCAATATGCAGGTAACTGCTTTGTTATTGTGATGGAGGATAGTGTTGTGTGTGGTGTGTGAGTTGCACGGATGTTGAGGACAGCACAAACACCTAGCCCCCGTGCAACTGGAATTAACCGATGAAGGTTAAAATCCCCGACCCGGTCGGGTATCGAACCCGGGACCCTCTGAACCGAAGACCAGTACGCTGGCCATTCAGTCAACGAGCCGGACGGGATGTGGGAGGATTGGAAGGGATAGACAAGGAAGAGGGAAGGAAGCGGCCGTGGCCTTAAGTTGGGTACCATCCTGGCATTTGCCTGGAGGAGAAGTGGGAAACCACAGCAAACCACTTGGGACTTGAACCTACCTCTACTCAGTTGACCTCCCGAGGCTGAGTGGACCGCGTTCCAGCCCTCGCACCACTTTTCAAATTTCATGGCAGAGCCGAGAATCGAACCCGGGCCTCAGGGGGTGGCAGCTGATCACACTAACCACTACACCACAGAGGTGGACTACCGCCCTAGTTCTAACCATAAATGATGCCAACTAGCGATCCGCTGTAGTTCCTCCGACGACTCGGCGGGAAGCTCCCGGGAAACCAAAGCTTTTGGGTTCCGGAGGAGGTATGGTTGAAAAGCTGAAACATAACATAATTGACGGAAGGGCACAACCAGGAGTGGAGCCTGCAGGTTAACTTGACTCAGCACGTGAAACCTCACCAAGCCCGGACACCGGAAGGATTGACAGATTGTCGTATCAACGAAATCAGCATTAACAATAAAATACCGAATGATTGTAAAGAATCGTGAAAATAATTATGTATCACAGAACCTTCATGTACAGAGAATATGATGGTTGAATTCGTAGAAGTAGTGTTGATATAACGCTGGCAAACGACAGCTCGTGATAGCCGAGCATGCTTGAAGTTAGAGGAAGAAAGCGATGCTCGTTAGTCGGAGGTTCGTGTCCGATGTAGGACTTCTATTTATTCATCATCATCATCATCATCATCTGTTTACCCTCCAGGTTCGGCTTTTCCCTCGGACTTAGCGAGGGATCCCACCTCTGCCGCCTCAAGGGCAGTGTCCTGGAGCTTCAGACTCTTTGTCGGGGGATACAACTGGGGAGTATGACCAGTACCTCGCCCAGGCGGCCTCACCTGCTATGCTGAACAGGGGCCTTGTGGAGGGAGGGGAAGATTGGAAGGGATAGGCAAGGAAGAGGGAAGGAAGCGGCCGTGGCCTTAAGTTAGGTACCATCCCGGCATTCGCCTGGAGGAGAAGTGGGAAACCACGGAAAACCACTTCCAGGATGGCTGAGGTGGGAACCGAACCCACCTCTACTCAGTTGACCTCCCGAGGCTGAGTGGACCCCGTTCCAGCCCTCGTACCACTTTTCAAATTTCGTGGCAGAGCCGGGAATCGAACCCGGGCCTCCGGGGGTGGCAGCTAATCACGCTAACCACTACACCACAGAGGCGGACACTTCTATTTATTTCGTTATTAAATGTTCGTGTGAGTCGCGTTGTCGAAGACAAATCTAAGTCATGATCAGTACTCATGTTGCAGGTACTCTGTTATGTTCATTTCTAAGTAGCTGTCAAAAGAGCTATTTGCAGTAAAATAACCTATTACCGACAAAGGTGCAAGTGGCTTGTGCATGGCCATTCGATTAATGAAGGAAATGTTGAAAATGACCACCTCCTTCGTTAATGCACGTCTGAGTACGGTAGAGGTGAGTCATTCTTGCTTGCTGCAACGCATGTGGTGGAACCTGCCTGCACTTTGCTGTAAAGATTACAGTGTGTTGTTTAATATGCAATACGTATGAAGTCCACTCGTTCTTCGAGTAGAACGCGCGAAGTTGCTTGGTTGAATGGGTGTATCATAATGCTGACAATACGTGCAGTGCGCTTCATTAATTATAGCCGTTTGCCACATAAAAGTCATATGTTGTTATTCCTTTCTGATGTATGTTTTCTTTCTAAAGGTAAAAAGTGACTTTTTGAGACTTGAGGAAGTTGAAAGCTTAAAAAGTTATAACTTAACTACAAATGCATTAAAAGTACGAAAATAAAAATTAAGAACTCGTAGCTACATTCGAACACTGAATCCGTAGGAAAAATCACATGCTGGCTGTTATTACTATGTACCCACCCCAGGAAATGGAGGCTAGGTGTCATATCTCTGTAGTAATGGAATCATCTACGCTATCGCTTCGAAACTCGTCTTGTAAATTATAAGTTCTGAACTCGAATGTGCAGACACCACAGTATGCTAAAGAATCATTCGTCTCTTAAGCCCAGATAGTTGCAACCATTCCCTACAAGTAGAGTATGCACCTAATACTTGGTTAAATTAGTTCAGCTTTATGTTTCAGGTGGTATTCGCAATGAATTTGTCCGTAGTCGGTGCTTACGTGGCGATAATTATTATGTCTGTTCATTATAACTTCATTAGAAGAATATCTCAGACTTCATAAAAGTCAAGTCTTCATAAAGGATGCCTAGAAGGGTACGATATAAAAATTGGAAATGGTATGACTCAATAAGGTTTCGAACCCTCACTGCTCTATGTAGCTTACCCCGATGCATTTAAAATGCCTAATTCCGCGCAGCTATTTCCTGCTTGAACGTCTAGCTCTTACAACTCTGTATTCACGAGTAGAGCGAAAGTTCTCGCTTCGTAAAGTTACTGATGTGTTACAGCCTTATGGTCCTTTTTATGACTTTAATGTACGCTGTAACGGACGTAATTACATAGCGTAAGCTATCACATCATTTGCGTGCCATAGCTTATAAAATACTGTGAAAAAAACAGTTTTTTATCAATTTCGATGTGATGAGACAACACAAAATGGCAGTGAACTGACATGATGTCGTAAGCACCCTTTTCTGTCAAAATAAAATGGCCTCTTGAACCAATCAGGTGGGCAATTCTCTACCGACAGCTAAAGGAGTGGTTATGGTTTGTACAGTACAGTGACATTTCGTAAAAATGACTGGAGTATTGGACTCGCTCTACATAAAATGATACAGTGTTTTTGAGATGGGTCTCACTTACAGCCTCTTGTACCGTGTTTGCACTTTGCGGGGAATAGACATTTAATTCCTAGGGCCCACTCATTAGATGAATGGTCAGCGTACTGGCCTTCGGTTCAGAGGGCACCGGGTTCGATGCCCGGCTGAGTCGGCGATTTTAATCGCCTCTGATTAATTCTTCTGGCCCGCAGACTGGGTATTTGTGTTTGTCCCAACACTTCCCTCTTCATATTCAGAGAACACGCTACTCTACCAACCTCCACAGAAACCCGCAACAGTGATTTCATCCCTCCATATAAGGTTGGCGTCAGGAAGGGCATCCAGCCGTAAAACAGGATAAAATCCAAATGTACGACAGTTCGTACCCGCGACCCCACAGATGTGGGAAAAGCGGTAGAAAAGAATAATAATAAGAAATTAAATCCTAACTGGTTGCATATGTTTGGGAAAAAATAGGGGCAGCTCTACCACCCGGTATAGCGCGACATGTAAATATGCAAGTTATCACCTATTTAAAACTATCAGCTATTTCCCAGACAATCAGGACTTCCACAAGTACAAAGTTACACGCGAATTCAAATATTCTAAAACTTTACACTCAAGAATAACTCCAAAACTACCGGTACAAAATAATTAGTAAAAACCGAGTGAGTGGATCCGCGGTTTTAGTCACGTAACTGTCGGCTAGAATTCGGGATATGGTGGGTTCGAACTACACTGCCGGCAGGTTTGAAGATAGTTTTCCGTGTTTCCTACTTTCACACCAGACAAATGCGGGGGCTGTGCCTTAATTAAGGCCACGGTCACCTTGGCAGTCCTAGCACTTTCCTGTCCCATGGTCGCCATAAAACCTATCTGTGTCGGTGCGAATTAAGACAAATAGTAAAAAAGAGTTAAATTACTAATTAACACCACTTCCGACATAATTAGTAGGTAATTAAAATCCCAAAAGTAAACGTTCCAAGAGGTACCCGGACAGCGCATGGAGCAATTTTATATCAAGACACGTTATCTGACCAGCTCATAACGATTGCTCGGGATCAGCACGGATCCTGTAATTCATTTTAAGATGTCAATAGACCGCTGATGTGAAACTATAATGAAGCAATATCATCTATTTAAAAATAGTTCAATTTTCTCCGACATACCAGAAAATTTTTAACTTTTAATTCTACCGTTCAATTTTTTGTATTAGAACTAACATCCAAATTATTATTATTTCCATATTACTTTCAGTTGGTGCATTATTGCTGGCGCGCGTACAAATGGGAAGAGGCTGTCAAAAAGCCCGCTGCTGTATTGTTAGAACTATCTGCAAGGTTATGGTCCGCTGGCTGAAACGCCTTCCAAAGCCTCACTCAATGGATACGTTAATAATTGCGGTGCTTTGTCATGACAACGAAGTAGAGTTTATAGTTGGCTAAAGCTAGTTTCAGTCTTAAAGCAGTTTTATTCTTGATTTTTCGAGGAGGTTCAGGATCACATTTTAGACTCCCTTGTCTTCCATTGGCACGACCAAGAGGAAAATAGCGTTATATTTCAAACCACCCCAGCCCCATTCCCAGCCGTGAATATCTCAGTCAATACTCAGTACTCTCAGTCTATAATTTTCTTTCGAGCACAGCAGTTAATTCTCTATTTACGAGTAGGTGTTAAAATTATCTTTTTTTTTTTTTTTTTTTTTGCTGCTTGCTTTACGTCGCATCGACACAGGTAGATCTTATGGCGACGATGGGACGGGAAAGGGCTATGAGTTGGAAGGAAGCGGTCGTGGCCTTAATTAGGGTACAGCCCCAGCATTTGCCTGGTGTGAAAATGGGAAACCACGGAAAACCATTTTCAGGGCTGCCGACAGTGGAGTTCGAACCTACTATCTCCCGAATACTGGATACTGGCCGCACTTAAGCGACTGCAGCTATCGAGCTCGGTAATTATCTATTGTAGACTGATGTTCAAATAAATAACAATTTTATGTTTAAGTAATACAAACTTATTGTCAGTGGAATTCTAATAATAATATTACGTGGGCGTAAAAGAAATCCGCAAAATGATGTAACTAGTGTATTGCAGACACCACTGTAGCGTAGGATTTGACTTTCATATTCTTAAGTACAACTATAAGTAATATTGAAATTAAACTGACTGATCTCCATTTACGCGAATTCACTTGCGGGGCGAGTGTCAGAAATTGATTCTGAAAGAGCTTTATCCGTGGTTCTGAACGCCAGCCGCTACTGCAAGATGTAAAACTGAAGCGTTCATTTTCTGGAAGTACAGAAATCTACGAGGACGTAATTTTTAAAGCTTTCTCTTTCTTTCCGTACCCTGAAGGGTGATGGCCTCCCTCAGGCCAGGAGATATGTTGTAGTGATTTGAGATGCGGAGAAGGGTCAGAGAAGAGCAGCCGTGGCCTATAAATTGAACAGACCCGACGTTTATGTTATTTGAGAATGGGAAATTACGATTAAGAGGAAAAGCAAGAAAGCAACTTGCTTTACATCGCACGGACACAGATAGGTCTTATGGCGGCGATGGGATTGGAAAGGTCTAGGAGAGGGGAGGAATCGGGCGTGGCCTTCATTAAGGTGCAGCCCCAACATTTGCCTGATGTGAAAATAGGAAACCACGGAAAATTGTATTCAGGGTTGCCGACAGTGGGGCTCAAACCCACTATCTCCCGGTTGCAACCTCACCGCTACGCGCCTCCAACCGCACGGCCAGCTCGCCCGGTAGGCAAGAAAACAAGCAAAAAATGTATTTCTACCCCTAGCCCTAAGTGGGGTGGGTGGGCCACCAGTTGAATTAGCAGCTCTTGGGCCAGAGGACATGAAGAACTTTTTTTATTTGTATTTGTATTTTGATGATGATGATGCTTGTTGTTTAAAGACGCCTATAATCTAGATCATTGGCCCCTAATGGAACTAAATGTAATGACAATTTAAAAGTCCCAAATCATACACTGACCAGAATTCAAAACGTGATGATGAATTAATGAATTTAAGACAATCAGTGGATCCGACTCGCAACGCCCCACATTCCTATGAACTGTCTTAAAACAATACTATCGCTGTCCAAGGGACTGTTTCTAAGGCACATTCTTGAAATGATGATGCCTGATGTCTAAAGGGATCCAAAATCCAGGTCAACCGTCCCTCATAATGCTACTTATGGCTAGTAAAGCAGAACCATGTTATTTATCATATTGCGTTACTAATCAAAAGTAGCGTACACTCGCAGAGTTCCACACATTATGGTACTTACAAGTATCGTGCGTTGCACAGGTAAGACAGACCTATAGTGTTTCTCACATAATGGCGCCACTCAATAGCAACGCAAATCAATGGTGTTCCTCAGATAGGTGTACTAATCACGGACGCAGGATTCCTGCGGTGTGCCTTACATAGCGGGTACCAATCACAGGCAACGCAGACCACGGTGTCACTCATAATACTGTAGTGGTACTAACCACAGGTATTGTAAACCCACAGTGAAGCCAGGCTCTTATGCTAATAATCACAAATCTGTTGTGTACGTAATATAGTGGTACTACTCGCAAGTAAAGGCGACCCATGGTGTCCCCCGCGTGATGGTACTAATTACAGTTAGTTTCATGGTTCTAGTACGATAATCCCTTGGTCTCCCCTTTTACTCGCCTCTTACGACAAGCAGGGGATACTGTGGGTGTATTCTTCGTCTGCGTCCTACACACACAGGCGGTAATTTGCATTTCCAAATTGTACATGCTGACCCAACGGTGTAGGGGCTACCGTGCCTGCCACTTACCCGGAGGCCTGGATTCGATTCCAGGCCAGTTCAGAAATTTTCGTATGGATCTGAGGGTTGGTTCGAGGTCCACTCAGCCTACGTGATTACAACTGAGGAGCTATCTGACGGTGAAATAGCGGCCCCGGTCTAGAGAACCAAGAATAACAGCCGAGAAGATTCGTCGTGCCGACCACACGACACCGCGTAATCTTCAGGTTTCGGGCTGAGTAGCGGTCGCTTGGTAGGCCATGCCACCTCGGTGCTGTTGCGTCATGAGGGTTGGTTTGGTATTTTATGTTTGACCATACATAGCAATGAGAGAACTGTATTTCCTGCTGCAGAGATCTCCCCAATCCCAAGAGTAGCCGCCAAGGGGGAGACACATCGCAGCAACCATAATAAAGAAAGAAAATATTACATTCCACACAGTACATTGCATTACATAGTATGGATACAAAGAAATTAAAACATTTTTGTGCATCTCCTTGGCACGTGTTTATTATAAATACCTTGAGGGGATGGGTGGTGCGTTTTAAAGCTTTCATTCCGTACTTGAAGTGCTCAAATCTCAAATTCATCAGCCTCGTGTTGGTAGATTTACTGGCACGTAAAAAGTACTCCTGCGCGACTAAATTCCGGCACATTAGTAATCACTAACCGAGAGAGTTTTCCGTGCGGTTAGGGGCGAACAGCTGTGATCTTGCATTCAGGATATAGTGGGTTCGAACGCCACTGTCGGCAGCCGTGAAGATGATTTTCGGTGGTTTTCCTAATCTCACACCAGGTAAATGATAGAGATGTACCTTAATTAGGGCCACGGCCGCTTACTTGCACACACCTAGTCTTTCTCTATCCCGTCGTCGCCATTAGACTCATCTGGGTCGGTGTGACGTAAAGCCAATCGAAAAATTGAAAAATTAAAATTTATAAAGTTATCACCAGCACCACCATGTCATCATCAAGCATGGCCTATCTCTACTCCGAAACTCCTCGTGACACCGAGTAGGCTAGATTTCGGCTAGTTTTGGCTACCTTTGCAGCCCTGCACTCGGGATGTGCAGGGGCTAGTCACTACTGTGGCTGTACTGAATTTTTTTTCCATTCCCCTGCACTAAAGCGAATGCCAGGACAGTTCATATTTTAGACCACCGTCGCAGCCAGATCACCTCCGCAAATCCCTTCACTTCCGTGGTTTCCCATTTTCACACCAGACAAATGCGGGGGCTGTACCATAATTAAGGCCACGGCCGCTTCCTTCCAACTCCTAGGCCTTTCCTATCCCATCGTCGCCATAAGACCTATCTGTGTCAGTGCGACGTAAAGTAAATAGCAAAACAAATTCCCTTCACTATACCAATCTCCCTGAACAGAAAGACGGCGTCACCGTCTAAGAGGCCAGCGTCCCTCTTCAGGGGAGGAATGAAAACAGTAGTAGTAGTAGTAGTAGTAGTAGTAGTAGTAGTAGTAGTAGTAGTAGTAGTAGTAGAGTTCTGACACACAGTAATAACGCGAGAAATAAGGTGACGAACATCGGTTGCCTGGCTACCACAGTATAGGCTTTCTGCCCACGCTGTGTTAACACTAAACTGATCACCCTCAAATAGATCCCCGCCCCAAAGATATCCCTGTTAAAACAAACCGTGGCAGAGAAATTTAACGACATAAAAATTCGATATTTTAAGTAAAACAGTATTATGCTATATATGCCTTCAATTTTATTGTGTGTTTCAGATTTGTACCCAATAATTTTGAAAAAACAACAGTTATCTTGTCAACAACAGTTCAGCCACCGACACGCTATTGCTTAGTGACGGCCTATGATTTCTTAAGCTCTGTAAATCTTTTGGAACCTCATAACAACACAATAAGTTGTGGAAGTATAATGAACATATTTGATCATACGTATTTATTAAAGGATACTGACTAGGTGCTTGAGAAATCGTCATATGTGATCTCAGGAGTACAACTTAAAATACTGAAGTAATTTTATACTATATTGCAGAGGCATTTTTTGTTGTATACACTACACTGCTTTATATAAACAGTAAATTGAAATGCAAAATGCAATCTATTGGCTCGACAGAATGAAGTGTTTTACACTAATCATTAGTATTTGCATTGCTCCATTCATTTGCTTGTACTGTCATTACAGTGGCTGACTGCGTCGGAAAATTGCAATCTGCGTATTGGAACTTGAGGCCGAGCGGAATGGCCACACTGTAGGCTTTCCTGAGAATACCTTTCTGTGCTTTTTACTAGAGAAAACGCCGGGACAGTTCCTATTCATAGACCCAAGCCGATTATTTCTACGTCCTTATCCAGTTTCATTCAGCAACATTAATTTCATCTTTATTAGCTCTTCAACTGAATTTGGTGACGTTTCATTTCATCTAATCCGCGACCACGTATCAGGAAACGGGGCTAACGTTGCAGACGTACATGTTGAAACTTTAGAAGAAAGTGCACGGTAATAAACGGGTCTAACTTAGCAGACGTACATGCTGAAACTTTAGAAGAAAGTGCACGGTAATAAACGGGTCTAACTTAGCAGACGTACATGTTGAAACTTTAGAAGAAAGTGCACGGTAATAAACGGGTCTAACGTAGCAGACGTACATGCTGAAACTTTAGAAGAAAGTGCGCGGTAATAAACGGGTCTAACGTAGCAGACGTACATGCTGAAACTTTAGAAGAAAGTGCGCGGTAATAAACGGGTCTAACGTAGCAGACGTACATGCTGAAACTTTAGAAGAAAGTGCACGGTAATAAACGGGTCTAACTTAGCAGACGTACATGCTGAAACTTTAGAAGAGTGTGCGCGGTAATAAACGGGTCTAACTTAGCAGACGTACATGCTGAAACTTTAGAAGAAAGTGCGCGGTAATAAACGCGAGGAAGAAGATGAGGAACACCGGTTGCCTGGCTACCACATTGTCGGCTTCCTGGCCACACAGTATTGTCAACACTAAATAGATGACCCTCAAATGAACCCCAGCCCAAAAGTTACTAGGATTTTCTATGATTCCTGATATGACTTTAGGATGCTTAAAGGTGGCCAAACGGCCTGATAGAAAATAAGAAATTTGGACTGGTGGGCCATCCAAAGTACGTAGGATTTATCTTTGCAGGAAGACGGTAGACCGACTGTACTCAAACTTCGTAAAATCTTAATCACAGGGACATGCCTGTTATTCTTCTTCTTTATCTGTTTACCCTCGACGATCGGTTTTTCCCTCGTACTCAGCGAGAGATCCCACCTCTATCGCCTCAAGGACAGTGTCCTGGAGCTTCAGACTCTGGGTCGGGGATACAACTGGGGAGAATGATCAGTACCTCACCCAGGCGGCCTAACCTGCTGTGATGAACAGGGTCCATGCGGGGGGATGGGAAGATTGGAAGGAATAGACAAGGAAGAGGGAAGGAAGCGGCCGCGGCCTTAGGTTAGGTACCGTCCCGGCATTTGCCTGGAGGAGAATTGGGAAACCACGGAAAATCACTTCCAGGATGGCTGAGGTGGGAATCGAACCCACCTCTATTCAGTTGACCTCCCAAGGCTGAGTGGACCCCGTTCCAGCCCTCGTACCACTTCTCAAATTTCGTGGCAGAGCCGGGAATCGAACCCGGGCCTCCGGGAGTGGCAGCTAATCACACTAACCACGACACCACGGAGGCGGACTTATTTATTAATGAGCAAAACTTGTGCAGAATATGTTTAAGATAGTATGCATTTCAGTTCATGTAGTAGTCTAAGATATTTTTTCCTTTTTACTTGATGTATACACTTAGAAACGTGGTAACGTTCACAAATTCTATCACACAGTTCGCAGATAGAAGATGAGTTTGAGTCATGGTATGATTTTTTTCTTTCACATTTTATGAAGGAAACCGTGCACAGCGAAATAGGTCACAAAGTGACGTTAAGTCCTGATTCGCGTCGATCCATGCTTTAATCATTATGGCAGCAGTCGTGTAGAATTCTGTTCAAATTTCTCTGTTCAATGTCCCTTCTTCCAGCACTCTCTGCCGGTTCGTCGTATGATGTAGAACAAATCTAAATCTCAGATCCTCCATTAAGAACGGCTCCCGAGCGAGCTCATATTACAATCTTGAGTGGGTGTATGTAGATAATCCAAGGAGGTGTTTAGACTATGCACTTAAATTTACTCAGCATGCCAATAACTTCAGTCGGAATCCAATCTCCTACCTTCAGAACAACAATTTTTACAACTTGCTTTACATCGCACCGCTATAGGTTGGTCTTATGGCGACGAAAGGACAGGACATGTCTAGGAGTACGAAGGAAGCGACCGTGATTTCAATTACAGTACAGCCCCAGACGCGGCGGTGGTGGCCTAATATATATATAATTGGCTTTACGTAGCACCGACACAGTTAGGATTTATGGCGACGATGGGACAGGAAAGGGCTAGCAGTGGGGAGGAAGCGACCGTAGCCTCAATTAAGGTATATCCCCAATATTTGCCTCGTGTGAAAATGGGAAACCACGGAAAACCATCCTCAGGGCTGCCGACAGTGGCATTTGAACAATTATTGTTTTAAGAGGAAGTACAACTAGGTCCGAAAATCACCTTCTATCCCCTTAAGAAGATAACCGTTAACCGGCTGTGCCACTGGTGTCAGTAGGTTTCGTATCTCCGGAGCGTTGAGAGGAAAGGGACTTGCCAATAGCCTACAGGGTAATATTGAGCGGCTCGTGAACATACCCAGACACAACAGCCGCCTAGGACATGCCTCATTTAATCCATAATAGCTACGTTATAACAGTTTAAGCATCTGGGTCATCTAGTGTCAGAACGGGACATACAATATATTGTCTTGTTGTAAGCCACTTAAGGCTAATCATCAATCAGCACATGGAACGAACACCATCCTCTGAGAATAGCCTACAATCATACACATGGTTACTAAAGCCAATACATGCTCTATTACTGGACACAACATGAGTAGGAAATGCTGCTTTAGAAGTAAACTGCAGAAAGTGTCTATCAGAAAATGGCCAAGCTCAAGAAATAAAATATCAAGTTTTCTCAGCAGGCGGTATAAGACTTCTGAGACGGATGTTTGAAGAAACGATCAGAAGTAAGTGCGATAGTATTAACCAGGGGCGGTGGGTGGTATTGTTGCAGGGTTGCACAACTTCCAATAATTTTGCACTTCATTTGTCGTCTTTTCTTCTAATGTTTTAGTTTAATGAACTTAACATATATTCGAAAACATGCTAAAATCAACCATCTTCGGTCGTTCGCTTTACTTATGGTACGTAACGGACCAAAAAACGCTGCTGGTTCGAATGAAATTTGGGGGTTTTGCTTCCTTTCGACAACTCCCTGGCAGACAGCACGGCGCAATGTAGAGTACCTCAGCAGGGACGAGCCTAAGCCTGCATAGCATCAGGTAGCATGCTCGCCAATATCGGTCTCAGGGAGTTGCACGAGACTTGCAAGTACCCTACCGAGAAACAGTTCCAAAGTTCCCTGTCAGATTGCGCCATTCTGCGGAGATTACTTCATTCCTACTTTCTCTCTTCTCGCAAAGGTAATTCATTTCCATTTTTTAAATTTACAAATTTCATTTACGTAGCACCGATGCAGATAGGTCTTACGGCGACGATGGGATAGGAAAGGGTTAGGAGTTGGAAGGAAGCGATCGTGGCTTTAATTAGGCCACAGCCACAGCATTTGCCTGGTGTGAAAATGGGAAACCGCGGAAAACCATCTTCAGGGATTCCGACAGTGGTGTTCGAACCCACTAGAACCCGAATGCAAGCTCACAGCTACTCGACCCTGACCGCGCGGCCAACTTGCTGGATAATTTCTTTTCCACGCCATACCAGACCACCCAGAATAATACTAACTTCTTGCTTCAATGAAAAACAGGACGGCAAATTTTCAGTTCAATTGAGGCAAAAGTAACTGTACCAGGCTGAGTTGCTCAGAAGGTTGAGGCGCTGGCCTTCTGACCCCAACGTGGCAGGTTCGACCTTGGCTCAGTCCAGTGGTATTTGAAGGTGCTCAAATACGTCAGCCTCGTGTCAGTAGCATTTACTGGCATGTGAAATAACTCCGGCACCTCGGCGTCTCCAAAAACCGTAAAAAGTCGTTAGTGGGACGTAAAGCCAATAACATTATTATAAATAGTAACTGTAGTTACAGTATATAATTAGCCTCTTAGTTCCTGGGCTGTAATTGCCAGATATGTTACAGTTTTAGTGAGAATGTAGTTCATTATTTAACGACAATAGAGTTCCTTGTTATTTCAGTAAGCTATAAAAATGTGACACTGAAAATTCTCGTGCAACATCCAGCTTGAAATACCATCAGTCACCACTGGTATTATCTCGTGTTATAGACATACGAAGAACGTACTTTAATAATGATAACAATAACAGTAATAATGCACGTGGTTAGGACTTGTCAAGATAGCAGCTGTCAGTTTTTCAAATTCCGCGCTCCTACGTGGTTAAGATGGCAACAGTGAGGTTAGGCCCTGTTAAGGTGGCAGCACTGAGGTTAGCCACTTTCAAAATCCGTGCCCATGTGGTTAGGGCCTGTCAAGATGGCAGCTGTCAAAAGCATGTGGATTTTAAATTCCGCGTCTCCACGTGCATAAGGTGGCTACAATGAGGTTTGGCCCTGTTAAGATGGTAGGACTGAGGTTACCCACGTTTACTTGTTCAAAATCCGCGTCCACGTGGTTTGGACCCTGTCATCATGACAGCTGTCAAAAGCACGTGGATTTTAAATTGGCCGCCACCACGTGCATAAGGTGGCAACAATGAGGTTAGGCCTTGTTAAGACAGCAGCACTGTGGTTTGCGATGCTCACTTGTCCGAAAAGTGAGGGTAGGGTACGTCAAGTGTCAAAGAGTACGTGGCTTTGTTTGCAAACCATAACACGTGGTCGGTCACGTGGTCATGACGTAATGGGGGTCAATGACTTTGGCTGGGGTCAATGACCTCATGGGAAAATGCTGACGCAGCTCCCAATGTTTTAGAACCGTCACTGCTCTCCTACAACTAATAATAATTTAGTACCATATTTAACGTCAAAATAAGAAAAGGAGTTCGACAAGTGTGTTCAGTCTCTGCTCTCTTCAATGTGTTCTTCAAAGTACCCATCCCCACAACTATGAAAGTGGAAACAGCTGGGATCAAAATTAATGGTAAACAAGATTTGATGATGATATTGCCATACCAGCAGAAACTTTAGGCAAATAAAACCTCGAAATTAATACAAGGAGGACAAAAGCTATGACAATATATAAATCAAGAAAACACATGAAACAAGTATCAAAATTCGCCCTGATAATACTGAACAAGTGAAACAGTTTTGCTGCCTACGTACCCTAATCACTAGTGATAATCGGAGCATATCAGAAGTCACGAAAAGGACAGCAATGGCAAAAGAACCTTCTTGGATAAAAGGCATCTGCTGGCTAACATACATATAGATATTCAAATCGAAAGGCCTTTAAAAAAATCCTTTTTGTGGAGCGTGAGAGCTGGATGGTAAAAGAGCAGGAAAAGACTAGAGGCAATTGAAATCTGCATCTGGAGGAGAATGCAAAGGATAAGTAAGACTTAAAATAAGGGCAATACCAAAGTCCTTAGAGAAATAAGTGGAAAACGGTGTCTCGTAATTGAAATAGAAAAACGGAAAATGCAATTTATTGGTCACCTTCTGCGGCATAAGGATTTCCTTTGTAACATCATTGAAGGAAGAATTGCCGGGAAAGAGGAATAGGATGACCCAGAGTGTTATTTCAAGACTCTGCTTCTGAGGTGAACTGCAGGACTGAGTTGAAAAGACTGGCTCAAGATAGACATTTATGGCTGCTGAAACAAGGCTTAGCCATTACAATATGATAATGAACTTCTTAGTAACGCATAAAGTTCTTAGCATTGCTAAGAAATATAAGGACTAAGAGTATCAAGTGACCACGGCCCATGGCCTTAATTATGTATAACGCCATCTTCAATGTTGAACAATAATATCGTGTGGCTGTTCCAAGCCTGGTGCAGTCCTTGTAACGTGGATCCTTCGACGATGGTGGGCGGCATGTGCGGTGCTGTATACAGGAAACTGCGTATTGGGAGGATAGAGCTGCGAGTGGAAGACATTTTTACGGCATTTGCTTTACGTCACACCGACGCAGATAGTTATTACTGTGACGATGGGTTAGTAAAGGGCTAGGCGTTTGAAAGAAGAAGCCATCGCCTTTGTTAAGGTACAGCCCCAGCATTGCCTGGTGGGAAAATGGAAAACCACAGTAAACCATCTTCAGGGCTTCCAATAGGGGGATTCGAAACCATTATCTCCCGCATGTAAGCTCAAAACTGCGTGGTCCTAACCGCACGGCCAACTCGCTCGGTTTTCTGCGTGTGGTGTGTGAGTTGCTGGGATGTTGGGTACAGTACAAACACCCAGTCCCCAATCCAAGGTAATTAACCGTTGAAACCTCAAACACCACAACTGAAGGTTTCCGGAAAGCACAAGAAAATTGGGGGTGCCACTAGATAAAATTAGGAATGAGGTAATTAGTCTTTACTTTTCTCAGCGAATCAAAAAGTGTAATTGCAGAAAAACTGGCCGTAACTGTGAAGCTTTTCAAAGAAATAACGATTTTTTAACAGGGCAGGTTAACTGAAAATGAACTGGATTTCTATCCGCTGGTAATAAAAGAAAATAATACTTTTATTCACGGTTCATTGACCTTCACGGTCTGTATACGGGTATCAGCGATGTAGTTACGCCTCTGTGGTGTAGTGGTTAGTGTGATTAAGTGCGACCCCTGAACGCCTTGGTTCTATTCCCGGCTCTGCCATGAAAATTTGAAAAGTTGTACGAGGACGGGAACCTGATCCACTCAGCCTTCGCTCTTCCTTGTCTATCCCTTCCAAACTTCCCCCTCCACCCACCCACAAGGTCCCTGTTCAGATAGCAGGTGAGGCCACCTAGGCGAGGTGCTGGTCCTCTTCTCCAGTTGTATTGCCCGACCCGAAGTTTCACGCTCCAGGACACTGCCCTTGAGTGGGTAGAGGTGGGATCCATCCCTGAATCTAAGGGGAAAATAGCCTTGGACGGTAAACAGATTAAGAAAGAAAGAAAGAAAGAAAGAAAATTAGTTATTTTATATCTCTGTATCTCTGCGCCTCTGATGAGTTGAAGCCTTTCAATTAACACCAGACTGAACTAGGATCGATGATGATGATGATCTTATTTTCAACTTGTTTACGTCGCACCGTCTCAGAGAGGTCTTATGGCGACGATGGGATAGGGAAAGCCTAGGAGTGAGAAGGAATCGGCCGTGGCCTTAATTAAGGTACAGCCCCAGCACTTGCCTGGTATTAAATGGGAAACCACGGAAAACCATTTTCAAGGCTGCCGACAGTGGGGTTCGAACTCACTAACTCCCGGATGCAAGCTCACAGCTGTGCGCCCCTAACCGCACGGCCAACTCGCCCAGTGATGATGATGATGATGATAATAAATATTTTTTTATTAGTTAAAGGAGGCTCTGGTCATCAGACCCTGATAGTAAGAGACAAAACGAAATGAAGTTATAGATTCATCCACTTACTAGGATTAAAGACATACAATGATGAAAATGGTTATGAATGTCAAATAATCAGTACATCTAACTCGCAATGCCTTGTTTTCCTATACAAAATATTAATAATACACTAAAATATGACACGAATGAATATGGCACTGACTTAAAAGCTAACACGTATTAAAAAAAAGATAAAATCATACCCGAAGGAATGAAAGCGTAGTGGTTAACCGTGGTTTCTCACTTCTCCTCCAGGCAAATGCCGGGATGGTATCCAACTTAAGGCCATGGCCACTTCTTTCCCTCTTCCTTGTCTATCCCTTCCGACCTTCCCATTCTCCATCAAGACCCCTGTTCAGCAATGCAGGTGAGGTCGCCTGGGTGACGTACTGGTCCCCCTTCCCAGTTATATCCCTTCGACACAAAGTCTCACGCTCCAGTACACTGGCCTTGAGGCGGTAGAGGTGGGATCCCGTTTTAGAATTTACTTTACGTCGCACAGTCACAGATAGGTCTTATGGCGACGATAGGATAGGAAAGGGCTAGAAGTGGAAAGGAAGCGGCCGTGACTTAAGGTACAGCCCCAGAGTTTTCCTGATGTGAAAATTGGAAACCACGAAAAACCAATTTAGGGCTGCTGACAGTGGGGTTCGAACCCACTATCTCCCGGATGCAAGCTCCTAACCGCAGGGCCAACTCGCCCGGAGGAACTCTCACTGAGTGCGAAAGAAAAGCCAACCCTGGAACGTAACCGGCTTAAGAAAGAAAGAAAGAAAGAAAGAAAGAAAGAAAGAAAGAAAGAAAGAAAGAAAGAAAGAAAGAAAGGACATAAAAAATAAAAATAATAACTAAAACTTCACTTTTAAACACGATAAGGCTTGCCGCTATCCCTCGTAAACCAGATGGCGAGGTTTACAGACTGCTCGACATCCCGTAGAATGGCGGGATCGGACCGCCAACGTACCAACCCAGCCTGCAGTATTAGAACATTTTCTTAAGAACGGCAAATGCAATCGCAATATTATGTTGCAGTGTACGTTCGTTTTCCGTGTCGTGACAGTTCCTGTTTTCAATCTATTGTCAATAAGCTGCCAATAGACTTCGGAACGTATACTTGACAGCGTTCTCTCTATGTGAAACTAGCCAGTCTTTCCCAGTTTTTCTCTGTTGAAAACCTACAACCTGTTTTCTAGTCATTGACCGGATCACGGATGTGATGAATGAAGCAGATATAGGCCATTAGTACCGATGGGGTCGCCACTCCCAAAGTGATTTATTAATGACTGATAAATGCTATGAAATGAGAATGGAGAGTGCTGCTGGAATGAAAGATGACAGGGAAAACCGGAGTACCCGGAGAAAAACCTGTCCCACCTCCGCTTTGTCCAGCACAAATCTCACATGGAGTGACCGGTACTTGAAAAACTGTATCCAGCGGTGAGAGGCCGACGGGCTGCCGTCTGAGCCACGGAGGTTACTTTCCTCTGTTATACAGTAAAATTGTACATAAATATCTCGAGCATGATCTAATGATAAGCATAGTAGCAACCCACCCAATTAGCATCCGTTCATTTCTCGATCCTGTTAATGAATGAAATGGCGTATAGCTTCCGGAGTGCCAGGAGTGTCCGGGGACAAGTTCAGCTCGCCAGATGCAGGTCTTTTGATTTGACTCCCGCAGGGAACCTGCGCGTCGTGATGAGGATGGAATGATGATGACGACGAAACATACACCCAGACCCCGTGCCAGCGGACTAACCAATTGAGGTTAAAATTCCAGAACTTGCCGGGAATCAAAATCTGAACCTCTGTGACCAAAGGCGAGCACGCTAACCGTTTAGCCATGGAGCCGGAATCTGGATCCTCTAAATACACTGACTGACAGAGCAAATGCAACACCAAGAAGGAGTGGTTCGAAAGGGATGAAAGTTGGGGAAAAAACAGAGACGGCACGGACGAATAATTGATGTTTATTTCAAACCGATATGCAGGTTACACAATGCGCACGGCATCGACTCAGTAGGATGTAGGACCACCGCGAGCGGCGATGCACGCAGAAACACGTCGAGGTACAGAGTCAATAAGAGTGCGGATGGTGTCCTCCATTCTCTGTCAACCATTTGCCATAGTTGGTCGTCCGTACGAGGCTGGGGCAGAGTTTGCAAACGGCGTCCAATGAGATCCCACACGTGTTCGATTGGTGAGAGATCCGGAGAGTACGCTGGCCACGGAAGCATCTGAACACCTCGTAGAGCCTGTTGGGAGATGCGAGCAGTGTGTGGGCGGGCATTATCCTGCTGAAACAGAGCATTGGGCAGCCCCTGAAGGTACGGGAGTGCCACCGGCCGCAGCACATGCTGCACGTAGCGGTGGGCATTTAACGTGCCTTGAATACGCACTAGAGGTGACGTGGAATCATACGCAATAGCGCCCCAAACCATGATGCCGCGTTGTCTAGCGGTAGGGCGCTCCACAGTTACTGCCGGATTTGACCTTTCTCCACGCCGACGCCACACTCGTCTGCGGTGACTATCACTGACAGAACAGAAGCGTGACTCATCGGAGAACATGACGTTCCGCCATTCCCTCATCCAAGTCGTTCTAGCCCGGCATCATGCCAGGCGTGCACGTCTATGCTGTGGAGTCAATGGTAGTCTTCTGAGCGGACGCCGGGCCTCCTTCAACCAATCGACGGGAAATTGTTCTGGTCGATATTGGAACAGCCAGGGTGTCTTGCACATGCTGAAGAATGGCGGTTGACGTGGCGTGCGGGGCTGCCACCGCTTGGCGGCGGATGCGCCGATCCTCGCGTGCTGACGTCACTCGGGCTGCGCCTGGACCCCTCGCACGTGCCACATGTCCCTGCGCCAACCATCTTCGCCACAGGCGCTGCACCGTTGACACATCCCTATGGGTATCGGCTGCGATTTGACGAAGCGACCAACCTGCCCTTCTCAGCCCGATCACCATACCCCTCGTAACGTCGTCTGTCTGCTGGAAATGCCTCCGTTGACGGCGGCCTGGCATTCTTAGCTATACACGTGTCCTGTGGCACACGACAACACGTTCTACAATGACTGTCGGCTGAGAAATTACGGTACGAAGTGGGCCATTCGCCAACGCCGTGTCCCATTTATCGTTCGCTACGTGCGCAGCACAGCGGCGCATTTCACATCATGAGCATACCTCAGTGACGTCAGTCTACCCTGCAATTGGCATAAAGTTCTGACCACTCCTTCTTGGTGTTGCATTTGCTCTGTCAGTCAGTGTAATTAAATACAGGCCAAAGTTACTGAAACAATTTTCATATAACCACTGGATCACAACGAACTTACAATAATATTTCTAATCAAATTGTTTACTTTTTAACACCTCGCAGTCAACCGAGCTGAGTGGCTCAAACAGTTGATGCACTGTTCTTCTGACCCAGAGTTGGCAAATTCCATCCCGGCTCAGTCCGGTGGTTTTCGAAGGCGCTCATATACGTCAGCTTTCTGTCCGTAGATTTACTGGCAAGTAAAAGAACAAATGCGGGACAAAATTCCGTAAGAAGTAAATGTAGTTATTGGGACGTAAACGATGATGTTTCTCATGATTATTGTTGCTTAAATGGGCAGATGACCTAGGTCATCAGTCCTTAATCTTGCGAGGTACAAAGAAATGAAAATTTAAACTTCAAAATATGCCCACTGACTAGAATCTAAAATGAATGGTGATTAAAGAATGATCCTGAAACTAAAAGAATCAGTGGATCCAATTCACAATGTCTTAATTACTGGGATGATACGTATTATTTAAATGGGTCCAAAATCCAGGTCAAGAGCCCCTCGTAATGGTACTAATCACTGGTAAAGCAGAACCATGGTGTTCCCGATATAGTGGTACTGATCACAGGTAACGTACTCATGGTGATTCTCGCATGGTGATACTAATAACAGGTAATGTAGATCTATGGTATGTCACACACAACGGCACCACTCGCAAGTAACACAAACCCATGGTGTTTCGCATATAAATGCACTACTCACAAGGAACGCAGACCCATGTTGGTCCTCACATACTGGGACTAAACACGGGCTCCGGTATTCCCGTGGTGTCACTTGGTGGAACTAATCACAGGTGCTAATCATAGCCAATGTAGGCACACTGTGTAGCACACATTATGGTAACGCCCACAGGCATCACAAACGCGTGGTGTTCCTCATTTAATGGTACTATTCCCAGGCAACGCAAACCAATGGTTTTCCTTACATAGTGGTACTAATCACGGGCGCCATCTATACCCGTGGGGTTTCTCACATAGTAGCACCAATCACAAGCATCGAAGACCCATGGCGTTTCTCAAAAAAGTGGTATTACTCACAGGTAACTCAAGCCCATTCTAAACACAGTGTAACCGACCGGTGGAATGTATAAGATGACACTTATCGCAAGCAACCCGTAGTGTTCCTCACATAATTGTACTACTCCTATATAACGTGGACCCATGGTTTTCCTCGCAAGTTGGTACTAGTCGCAAGTAACGTCGACGCATAGTGTTTCGCACGCAATAGTACAAATTACAAGTAGTCTTATGGTTCTAATGTCATCATCCCTTGGTCGCCCCTTTTAGTCACCTATGACAGGCAGGAGATATCGTGGGTGTATTTTTCATCTACATCCCCCACCCACAGGGGGTGGACGTATAGGAATTATTATTATTATTATTATTATTATTATTATTATTATTATTATTATTATTATTACTATCCAGACGGGAGAAAATGGCTGCGGCTTTTCGTAAGACATATCCTATATACAAGAAGAAAACCATCTCCAGACGAGCTAAACTAAGGCACTACAATACAGTGATTAAAACGGAATGTCTGTATGCTAGTGAATGCCTCCAAATGACAGGAAAAGCGGGACTGAGAGAAGCTGAGAAATTTGAAAGAAAGATCCTTCGCAAAATAATGGGTCCAAAGATTGTGGATGGACAGTATAGGCTGCGAGGAAGGGAAGAACTTTACCGAGACAATGAAAGGCTAACTGAGTCCATGAGAAAACGGAGACTTAAATTCTATGGGCATTTATTTAGAATGGATGAGAAGAGACTAACGAAAAGGATTTTCACAATACTAGACAGCAGACCTAAATTGTCAGACAAATGGTTCAGGGAGGTGAGAAAGGATCTCAGACAGGTGGGACTAAATTCGGAAGACATCTCAAACCGAACAAAGTTTAGGTCACTGATCGACAGATTTCAGGGATTCCATGACGAACCAAAACTTAACCGTGGGTGGACGGACGAAAGAAGACAGGCTGCCAGAGAGAGGATGCTGAAGTTCTGGGCTGTGAGGAAGGCTTCCAGAAACATGTAATTGTTATCTAACGTGGTCTCTAATGGCCGTAAACGAATATATATTACTATTACTATTATTATTATTATTATTATTATTATTATTATTATTATTATTATTATTAATAATGAAATAATTTTGCCCTTAATGAATGCTTTATAGCTTGTCCTTAAATCTTCTGACATATATTTCTACATTTAAGAATTTCCATATGCCTTTTAACAGGACTGGGTTTCGATTTTGCAACATTGATCAATGGAGGCGAGGGCCTGATCACCCTATCTACACTGTATTCCTAAGTAACAGGAATATCGACAGTCCTAGAGTATAATTTCAAGTATTTATCACAGAAATATTAAGATTTATGCCAAATATTTCGTAATATAAGCGCAATTGATTTTTCTCCCTTTTCTATTTTGTATTAAATGCTAATACTGGAACTGGTAGTGATAGTAATGTTATCATAACGTACAAAACAAGAAATTTTATACTTAACACTAGACATAGGAGGAAAAATTTTCTAATCCACTCTTTGAAGGACAAAGTTATCGGCTAAAGGAATTTATCGCCACGCTTTCCATTTTTTGTGTTATTTTAACATCGCACTAGATTCGAACCCCACTGTCAGCACCCTGAATATGGTTATCCGTGGTTTCCCCATTTTCACACCAGGCAAATGCTGGGGCTGTACCTCAATTAAGGCTCCGGCCGCTTCTTTCCCACTCATAGTCTTTTCCTATACCATTGTCGCCATAAGACGTAAAGGTAAGGTAAGGGTGTATGCTGCCCGAAGGCAGGTCGGAACCTCCGCAGAGGTGTGCCTGAGCCGGAGTTTACGTATACTAGGGTAGCCAGTTCCTTTCCGCTCCTCCATTCCCTCACCACCACCAACAGTGCGTGGCAGCCCATCCAAATCTTCACCACGCCCAATGTTGGCTAACTTCGGAAATCTCACGGGATCCGGTGTTTCAACACAGCTATGGCCGTTGGCCGGTTGGGCGTAAAGATAATAAATAGTAAAAAAGAGAGAAAAGCATTAACATAAAGTTTTGGTTGACGATGAAAATGGGAAAGGCCAGAACCGGGAAGGTAGCGTCATAGCCTTTATGGAAGTTATGAGTAGGTCTCACATGTATTTAAGGGAAAATTCCAAACTTAGTGCTATATATGGTGGGGTTCGAACACACCACGATCGTAATTCACGATATTGTTCACTGGTTTATCTTAGTCCGTTTACCGTCGAAGGTTGGTTTTCCCTCGGACTCAGCGAGGGATCCCACCTCTAACGCCTCAAGAGCAGTGATCTGGAGCGTGATACATTGGATCTGGATATACAACAGGGGAGGTGAACCAGTACCTCGCCCAGGCGGCCTCTCCTGCTGTGATGAACAGGGGCCTTGTGAGGGATGGGAGATCGGAAGTGACAGACACGGAAGAGGGAAGGAAACGGCCGTCGCCTTCACTTAGGTACCATGCAAGCATTTGCCAGGAAGATAAGTGAGAAAGCACGGAAAACCACATCGAGAATGGCTGAGGTGAGAATTGAACTTCCTCTACGCAGTTGGCCTTCCGAGTCTGAGTGAACCCTGTTCGACTTCTCGTATACTACCTATTCAAATTTCGTGTCAGCGCCGAGAATCGATCCTGGGACTCCAGGGGTGGCAGTTAATCACACTAAACAGTACACCACAGAGGCGGGTACTGAAGTGTCAACGAAATAATATAAAATAATTTAAATCCTCAGAACAGTCAATACTGAACTCTAAACTGGAAAATGATTTTAATACTGAGGTTTAAAAAGAAAAAAGAAAATTTGCTTTACATAGCACCGTCCGGCACCATGGTTAAATGGTTAGCGTGCTGGCGTTTGGTCACAGGGGACCAGGGCTCGATTCCCGGCAGGGTCGGGAATTTTAACCATAATTGTTTAATTCCACTGGCATAGGGGCTGGGTGTATGTGTCGTCTTCATCATTCTCATCACGACTCACAGATCGCCTACGAGCGTCAATTAAAAATACTTGCCCCTGGAAAGCCGAACATGTCCTCGGAACTCCCAGGACTAAAAGCCATACGCCAATTCTTTACGTCGCACCGACACAGGTAGGTCTTCTGGGAACGATGGGATAGAAAGGGCCTGCAAGTGGGAAGGACGCGGCCGTGGCCTTAACGTACAGCCCCAATATTTGCCTGGTGTGAAACTGGGAAAACACGGAAAGCCATCCTCAGACCTGCCGGCTGTGGGGTTCGAACCCACTATCTCCCTCATGCAAGCTCACAGCTGCTTCCCTCTAACCGTACGATCAACTCGCCCGGTCAGTCCTATGTTGCAGTGGTGACTATTTTTAATGGGGGAGTTCAGTCAGGAAACCATGCTCTCATAACTGTAATCAGAAGCAGAAAAGGGGAGTTTGTGCACCTCCGATAGCGTTTCAGTCAAAGGCGTGAAAATAAAAAAAAACTCCCCAGGCCTGCGAATCTAATGTCGTCAAGGTCAGGAAAGTTAACGAAGGGATATAGGATAGGACAGGTGGCAGACTGCTTGGCTGAATGGTCAGCGTTAAGGCCTTCGGTCTGGAGGTTCCCGAGTACTATTCCCGGTCGTGTCGGAGATTTTAATCGCGTCCGATTAATCCTTCTGGCTTGGGGACTGGGTGTTCGTGTTTGTCCCAACACTCTCCTCTTCATATTCAGAGAGCACACTACACTACAAACCACTACAGAAACCCGGAATAGTGATCACATTCCTGCAGACAGGATTTGCGTCAGGAAGGGTATCTAGCCATAAAACAGGGCCAAATCCACATGTACGACACAGTGCGCATCCGCAACACCACAGATGTGAGGAAAACGGTAGAGAAGGAAGAGGGAGAAGAAGAAGAAAATAGGGCTGGAAGGGTGATAGCGTTGAGGCCGGCACAAGTAATTTGAAACAATTTCTGACTCAATTAGGGAATCTATAGTGGTCATCTGTCTGTCCCGTTTAGTAGCCCCTTATGGCGGGCAAAATACACCGGGTATGTAAAATAGGTATCCTACCCGCAAGGGAAATATACCTCTGTGTCTGAGAGTGATGAAACGCTAGCAGCTTCCATTTAATCAACTGAGTAGCGTAGGGAATTATCACCATCTCATTTAAGATATTTAATTACTAAGTTTACTTGTTTACGTTTCCCTGTTGTTTACCCTGGTAGAGCTGTGCAATAATGAAAGGACAGTACAGACAACAACACTTCAACTTGTCTAGAGAAATCGTTGCAGATTATGTTTTGCTAAGGGATACAGTCCTTGCGTTTAGTAGTACATTAATTTAAGAGAAAGCCTTCCTGGTGGCTCTGATCGTTATGGCATTAAGTCTATATCGTCCGACACCATGGTTGACTCGTTCGAATCCCGTTGGAAAAAAAAAAGAAAATTCACCATAAAATTGCGGGCCGTCATGCTTGATGTGCCGGTATACAATTCAAAATCATTAGATTGTGTGCCTATAGCCTAGGTTCAATTTCAAGCCTCTCAACGGTATTCATAATGGAGCGACGGCGTATGACACTGTTGACCCGTCGGATGGTGACGGTAAGCCTTGAGCAGATTGTGTATAAATTTTAAAAAATCCACTCAAACATATTCGTCTGCTAACCTCATTCCAAGCCATCTTCCCACTGACAGCTCGAAACATTTCACTTAGTCGAATATTTCGTCTTCATATTCGCAAGTCTTTCCAGCACAAAGTTTGCAAAATTTTCGCCACACTTTGTCAGAGATCACCCAAAACAAACAGTGCTGCTTTTTCTTTGAATATCTTCCTGTTCTAGTATAAAGAATTCCTGGTGAGGTTTCTTGCTGTATAACTGGAAATATAATTCTGGCGCCTTTGGTTAGAAAGCGGATCTACTGACGCAATTGTGTAGGATACTCAAAGGAATAAAGGGGTCACGCACGTCCTTGGTTGAAGAGTTATCGTAGTGGTTCATAGGGCCCATGTTTCAAATCCTGGTCATCCCAGCGATTTTAACCGCAACTGATTAATGTACCTACATCAGGGACTGAGGGTTTGTGTTTGTCTTTAAAGCAGGGCACTCACGAGCGAACTTGTTGGCCAACATGCTCTCCGACGTGCTCGTCAACATGTTCTCTATTGCCCACGCACGGAGACGAACTTCAGTTACATGCGAGCTGGGAAGTGGGTAAAATATGTAAAAAAAAATGGCAGTATTGTCTATGCAACAGAAACTGGCAATTGCAATAGGCCTGCAAATAGTGATGGAAAAGTGTAGAAAAAGAGGAAGTATATGGACAACGCAGTCGCTATTAAATCGCAAAAAAAAAAAAAAACAATATTAATTTGTTGCGAGAACTGAAATCTACGGAACCAGCAGACTTCCAGAACTATTTAAGAAGATGATAATACGTTTGCCACTCTCTTAGACCTAATGAGACACAGCAAGAATTACGTGCAGTCGTCTTCTACAGATTTCGGAGATATCAACAGCGGTGTAATTAGAGAGGGTGACTGGCGTCGAGAAGTAAATCAACTTTTGGGTCTTCAGCGCTTACGAGGAAGAAAACAAACATTATTACGACAGACAGGAATTAAAGACTTATACAAAATTCATTACAGTAGGAATGTCGCATGTGTACCTTTCCGAGAAACAATCATCAGTCATTGAACTGACTAGTGGACGTTAACATTTGGATATTGTGTATCATGTGCTAAGAAAACTAGAATGTGATTCGAATAATTAGTATTACTAATGACAATTGCTTACCGGCGTATGACCTCCCCCATCTTCACTATTGCTAGAAACATGGATCATAGATGACATGCCATTACGAACAATTTTGCAATCGGCAGTGAATAAAAGCAGGCCTTAGTATCATAGAGACGGCTAATAAATGCCATCGGGAGATGCACCAGTACTCTTCGACGTTAACACTTTCTTGAGTTCTCTTCTGAACGATGCTCTTAGACTCCTTTTTTTATTTACGAACTCCTTGTCCGCATTAGGATTAACACTTTAATATATTTCCACTAAAATCTGTATTACTTAATTCCTTAGGTGTTTATTTCAATATAATTTTCCTTAACATCCCACGAGCATGGTAAAGATCCATATAGTTCAATAAATTATTTCGAAAACTTTGTTATCACTGAAAGACATCGTGTAGGCTGTATATTGCAAGCAGACCACTATCTAACTGGTTGTCAACACGTTGAAACATTTTACAATTTACAATTCGTTTTTATTTACGTCGCACCGACACAGAGAGGTCTTACGGGGACGATGGGATAGGAAAGGCCTTGGAGTGGGAAGGAAGCGGCCGTAACCTTAATTAAGGTACAACCCAGCATTTGCCTGGTGTGAACATGGGAAATCACGGAAAACCATCTTAAGGGCTGCCGACAGTGGGGCTGGAACCCACTATTTCCCGGATGCGAGCTCACAGCTGCGCGCCCCTAACCGCACGGCCAACTCGCCCGGTTGCAACATGTTGAGGCAGCGCCACACACGGAACAACATGCTCGGCTCGTGTTGAGGCTTTTCGTATTTCTTCGCGAGCCTGTAACTTGCTAGCAACTTGGCAGTATGTTGACGAACCAGCCCACACACGAGTGAACTTGTAGCAACTTGTGTTGACGAGCATGTTGGCCAACAAGTTCGCTCGTGAGTGGCCCACTTAACACACATCTACAGTTACGTACAGCAAATCACGCTACCAACCACCACAGAAACACGTATGTACTGTGCAACAGACTTAGTCAAATGGGATTACGTTTTATTTTTTTTCAATTTGTTTTACGTAGCATCGACACAGATAAGTCTTATGGCGACGGCGGGATAGGAAAGAGCCAGGAGTGGGAAAGAAGCGACCGTGGCCTTAAGTTAGGTACCATCCTGGTAATTACGTGGAGAAGAAGCGGTAAACCATGGAAAACCACGTCGAGGATGGCTGAGTTTGGAATCGAACCCACTCTACTCAGATGAACTCAGGAGACTAGATGGCTCCATTCCAGTCGTCGTACCACTTTTCAAATTTTCGTGTCAGAGCCGGGAATCGAACCTGGGCCTCCGGGGGGTGGAAGCTAATCACACTAAGCACTACAACACAGAGGCGTACAAATGGGATTATTGCCAGGAATGATATCCGACCGTAAACACTAGGCTCAATCTTCATTAGTGATGAAACCAGATGTATAGGAAAAGAGCCAGGAAGAAGAGGACATTAATTTTCCTTTTCTCTCATACTTGGATTTCAAATATGCAACCTTCAAATTCACAACTGGTCAGTGGTTTGAATGTTGTTTAAATACCTTCAGTGAAATGAATATACCGGCCATGGAGGAGTGGGAGGCGGAGAATTCTACTGTCTATAAACTGGGTTCTAAGTGAAATGGTGTGAACAGTCCTGACCAACTACTCCAGTCTGTAGTGTGCCAATCAGAAGTGAAGCTATCATTTCTAATTAGGCCTATATCTCATTCCTGACAGAGAAAAAGGAGCTCGTCCATGAAAGAGACAAACAAGCCATTCACGCCTCGAGTAGGTATGCAGCTAAATTTACATAGCCGAAGCCAAAGTAACTACCGGTCGAATTGGCCATGTGGTTAGAGTCGCGCAGCTCTTAGCTCGCATTTGGGAGATAGTGGGCTCGATCCCCACTGTCGGCAGCCCTGAAGATGGCTTTCCGTGGTCTCCCATTTTCACACCAGGCAAATGCTGGGGCTGTACCTTAATTAAAGCCACGGCTGCTTCCTTCCCATTACTGGGTCTTTCCTGTCCCATCGTCGCCATTAGACCTGTGACGGTGCGACGTAAAGCAATTAGCAAAAAATAAAAAATTAACTATACGTAAGCCTTCCTCGAAACTCAGAATATGTTTCTCCAATATTTTTAAGGGATTGAAAAATGGTGTATTGTCTAACCATCAACTTCCTCAGTTTACATATTGCTACAATGGACGAAGTGAACTAATACAATAGCGAATCTAGGCCTACATTGCCGTAGTTTAAGTTCACTAACTTGTCCTCTTACATGAGTGACGTCTTGTAGTATCTTAATTTGTGTACGAACTCAATCTG